>NC_048901.1:12896475-12981303 GCF_011077185.1 Oxyura jamaicensis | reverse complement strand
CGGAGCAGGAGCCGGGCCCGGGGCAGCGGCAGGGGCCGGGACTCGCGGCCGCCCCCGCCGCCCGCACACGGCCCGGCCCGGCCGCTGGGTGCGAGATGGCCGCCGGCGGGAGCCGCGGGCTGCTGGGGCTGTGGCTGCTGGCGGCGGCGGGGCTGGCGGCGGGCAAGGCGCCCAGCTGCCACGAAGTGCGGACGGCTTTCCAGCTGCGGCAGATCGGACCCCTCAAGCTGGTCCCCGACGTGCCCACGGCCGGTCAGTGGCGGCGCCTCTGCGGGGGCAAGGAGGGAGGGGGCCGGGGGGGCCGGCCGCAGGTAGCGCCTGTGGGTCCGTGCCGGGAGCGCCACGCCGGGCTGTGTGCATCCCCGCGGGGTTTGTCCGTCCCCACCGGGCTGTGGCCGTCCCCACCGCCTCTTCTTCAGACCACGGCGAGCTTTCGGTAGGGACTTGGAGCAGCGAGGTCCTTCCAGGCAGGACCGCGTTCTTTGGAGGCACGTTGCCGAGCGAGCCGCTAAGGACCGCTAGCTTTGCCGGCAGGCTGGGGAACGAACGCGCTGTAACTTCTGGATTAGGAAGAGTTCCCTCCCAGGAGCTGCCCCGCAAAGAGAGGCAGAGGGAACATCGCGGAGCGATGGGCAGAACTCACCCTTCCTCTAGCAGGGCAGCGAGCCTGCCCTATTCAGTGCTTGTGGGAGCTGGTGAGCGGCGTGATGCTCCCTTTTGCCGTTGTGTACAGTGGGTGACAGGCAGTGAAATGGGAAAGGTGCACGTAACAAAAGATTTATTTTGTAATTACTCTCTTGAATTCATCATAAAGGAATGAAGTGCTTCACAGTGTCAAAAAATGATTTCAGTCTTATGAATGACCATATATTTATCTGGGTAATGAAGTCACATTCCTGGCTTCCAAGTGTTTTAAGAAAATCTTTTCAAGAATTGGAATAGAAAAGTAGACTGTCAGATTCGTGTACAACAGCCTGTAGCTGCCTCTTGCTACCTCTGTTGCTTGTAGGTGTGTGGTGGGATAACTCAGTTTGGGTTATTGCTTTCTTAGCCTTTTTTTTTTTTTTTTTTTTTTTTTTTTTTTTTTTTTTTAAAGCAGTTCAAAGCCTGCTGAGGTTGATGGAGAGACTTCTTATCCCAAATTAGTTTTGAAGTTCTGGCATAGGTTTCTGTCTCAGGGACAAGGTTTGATCGGCCATTGCTCTGATCATAGACATCTCGTATGGCTGCAAACGACTCCATAGTGCTGGTGATCTTTACCTTCTCTTCATATAAAGCAGTCAAGATGACACGCGGCTGAAAAGTTGTCTGCAAGCAAGGAGTTATTCCTTACTTTGTGGCAAGTGGAGGTTTGTGGGAGCAGTGTTCTGAAGCTTGAATTATGTTCTTATGTGTTGATAGAGACATCAGATCACATTTATCTTTGAGAGCTAAACGTGAAAGCTAGTAAAAAAAGCAGTAAAACAAGGCTTTTCATCCATTTTGTTACACAGTTAACTCTCTTTCCTGAGCTATTCCTGGAAGAAGTTCTTCAAACTTTTATAGAAAGTATAAAAAAATCAATGTAATCAGACTCCAGTACTGTAAATGGAACTTGAGGGAAATCATGCCCTTCTAGAAGGAAGACGTAGATGCTGTGATGCTTCACTGTTTTTTTGTCATACTAAGCCTTCCAATTGAATAACAAGCTCTCAGAAAATAGCATGAGAGAAGGTGAGAGACGGTAACACACTTTAAAATTTTAGCTCTCATAAAGGTTTCTTTTGAAGAGGATGATTGGAGCAGAGCTAAGGAAAAGCAGTGTGTATTGATCTTCCCTGTTTGTTAAGTACACTCAGCTCCACCAGAGTTCGCGTGCTTTAATGATACCTCTTGCCAGGCGGTAATGCCTCCTGCCTTGTGCCCTCTTATAATTAAGCACTGAAGTGTTTTCCAGTGTTTTCATCTGGCAGCTGTTATCAGTGCATATAGCTTAGTATGCCCCACCACACGTGTAGTAGGACACCGAAGCTTATTTTATTCAAGCCTTTTAACAGCACGTGGATGTTGAAGCATCTCCCCTGAAGACTTCGAGCAGTGCTTGGCTGAGGATGAAGGAGAAGAGGGGAGCGGAGGGCAGCTGGGGGTGCTGCTGCAGAGCAAAGGCCAGACATGCGTGTGCACTGGGACGCTCCTCAGCTGTCTGCATGTGGGTTTTGGCTTGTTTTCTCTAGAAAATTGAACTTTTGCAGTCCTGTTGTCTGTTTACTGAGTATTTTCAATCACAAAGGTGTTGAAAGCCCTTGGCGAATTTCAAGCCAGTATTTATTGGCTAGTAAAACAAATCTTACAGAGGTTAAAGTCTTAAGGATTATTAAGTTCTTATATCCTGCAGGAAAATCAGCATCTGGGTTGGGGAGAGAGGGGTGCAGGCAGAAGAAGCCCTCAGAGGCTGTCAGGTGGTGATTGTCTCCTCTTAGGGGCGGTGCCTGTTTCACACTTAATAAAGTTACAGACTCCAGATCCTGGGGAGAGTTTGTAGGCTACACCCTCCTGTGGTACGAGTGGTGGTTGCGGTGCTGAAGTCGCACCCTGCTGGATCTGGGATCCGAGTTTCACGGGGACCGCTAGCTGCCTACCCTGTTTGCATGTGGTCTGCAGGCAGGCCGCAGGCTGCCCAGTGCTGGTCAGCTTGGAGAGGGACAGCAGCCTCAGCGGGACCTGCCAGCCTCTGCCATAACATATACTAAGAAGGAGGAAGGCTCCTGCGAAAAATGTATTGTTCTTAAAGCATGACATGAACCTGGCACCAGCCTCTCTGAAAACCAGCACCTCCTGAGGAGAGCTCTTAAGTAGGCCCAGGATCCTCCTCTTAAAAGTCTCTTCTGTAGCTTTCCCAAAAGACATGAAATGTTTTCCCATCCTAGCGAAATCTGTCCATGAACAATCACAGGATTAAGGCAGAAGAGTGTTTTGTTGTGGGTTAGAAAAGCAGCCCAAACAACAGGTAGTTTTGAGCAGCAGATCTCCTTGACCTGTCTGTAAGATTTTCTCTTCGGCTAATGGAGTCTGTAATGCTCTCTGGTAGCCTCCTTTTCTGGAACGAACACCGACTGTCTCAAGGGTAATTTGCTGCAGATAGCAAACAGCTTGGTCAGGTAGAGGTACTGCTGCCTTGGCTGGGATTCAGAGGGAGGGTTTTTTGTGTCTTCCCCTCAATTGGAAAATGAGGTCATATGTTCCTGGTCTTGTACTTTGGTAATCACAGGCTGAGCTGGGATGTTTTTGTAGGAGCTCCTTGGTGAACCTTTTGAGGAGAGAGAATCATATGCTGTCTCAAAGGGCGAAGGGCTGCATTAATCCTGCCAAGGAAGTAAGCCTTTGGTTCCAGAGAGTCTAGATACCTCAAATCTGATGCTTGCTGCTACGTATGGTATTCCTCCCAGACATGGGGCTGTACTTAGTGATACCCTGTGAGCCCTGGGTTGTATTACAGTGTAACTGCACGTAGGCACAGGCTGTGTTTAAAGTTCTGTTTATTTATGGGCTTTTCCATGGCACTGAGTGCAGTGGTGGCTGGCTGCTTCCAATTTCACACAAAGAAAACTGAATGAACACAACTGGAGTCTCTGACTTGTCTGCAGGCAGTGAATTGTAGCTGAACCATCACCAAAGTAGTGTCCGTTTCCTTTGCTAATCATGTAACAAGAAGAAAATCTTCATCAATGTCTAGTCCTGTCTCTCTTGCTTTTTGACTACTGTATGATCATGAAAAATAAAATCTGTAAATGTATGATAAAGAATTGGGTTGACTTCTGGTAAGCAAGAAAGATGTTTGTCACTCATGAAAGAGTTCTAGAAAATCTTTACCTCCTCCATAATAATCATGTTGATGACCACCTAAAGGACGGTTTGCTTCTTTTGCTGCTCTGCTGCTTTACAAAGAGCACAGAAGCTACCCAGCTTGAGCTCAGAGACTCGCTTCTGAAGGGCAGATTTTGTCCTATTAAAGGCTTCTTTATTCTCTACGGTCATCCTGTACCTTAAATCAGCAGCAGAATTCATTACCATGTGCATGTACTGAATGTCTCGTAGCAGAACTGGACGTGCATTAACAATGTGTGCATTAAAACTATTTTACTTTCTGAACAGCATCAGGAAAGCCCTAGATTCCTACCAGAAGCTCCTTGCTGCATGTGGTTCTTGCAGCTCACTTTGTGTGTGGAGAAAGGAGCATGAGCTGGATCCGTTTTTGAATATATCCAGGAATATCTATTAAACTAACCATTTTATTATGAAATAAGTCATACCACACTTTATTTTCTTGTTGATTTTCCTCTTTTATTACCTCTCAGCTCTTTATTTCTATCATCTTAATGAGAATGCTGTAATTCCCCCAGTAAAGGTGCAGTGCTGAAACACATTTTGCTCACAGCAGCATTCTGTCAAAGTCACTCATAAGTCTGGTGTGTGCCAGATGTGAAATGTACTTGCTTTATTGGCTCTGGAAAGTTGTTGTCCCATCAGGAGGAGTGACTGAAATTCTCTGGTGTGAACTACAATTTCTGCTGGGGTTTACTGTCAACCTGCATGCTTGGCTGGGCAGTGCTGTGTTCGGTTAGCGTGGTGTAGCTGGGAGACAGGGGTGCTGATTAGCACAGACACATTAATGCTTAGAACGAGGGTAGGGGGATTAAGACTTTAAGAAAGGGCACAAAATAGTTATTTCCATGAGGTTTCCTTTTCTTGTAGAAAATATAACTATATTCTCACAGCTGATAGCTATAACAAGCTAGTGAAATGTCCTTGCTTATAATGGAAAGGTTTTCTTACATGGCACACCTTCACTTCCTCTGGCATTTAGTATTTGTGCGTTTATGGACACACAGGCTCCGTGCTGGCTTGAAGTCACGGGCTGTTGACCCACTGGAGGGAGTGCACTGGTTCAGTGTCAGATGGATTCTGTTCCCATCTTTGTCACTCATAAATAGCCTGAAATAGTCAGAAATAAAAAGATTAGGTCAATGGTGCCTCAATCTCCTCCTCTGTTGACTGTGTCACGGTACATTATTTTGAGAGGTTTAGCTGAAAAGCTGCCAGGAAAGGGAGGCAGACCACAGCTGGACAAAGTTACCAGTTAGTACCTTCGTTTCTTCAGGCTGTCTTCCATGTAATTTCTTTATGCTAGGAAAAATACTAGAATTTATCTTGGTTTCTGATGACTTGGAAGCTGAACCTGAAAGTCATCCATCCTTCCCTCCTCTCTTCCAGAGGAAGTCCCAAAGAGGCAGCAGGGTTTCCTGAGTATCTGAGCAGTCACAGGCTATAGCCTGCTCTTGCTGTGACAGCTTTTCTGAGCAGAAAAAGTAACACTTCTGTAGCCTGCAGCTCCTCTGGAGTAAGGATGCTTCCTCCATTAATCTTCTTGGGATTTTATAGCCCTCTTCAGGCTCAGGTTGTCATGAGAAGTGTTAACTTAAAGCTGGCAATGACTGTAGCAAGGCTTAAGCCAGTGGTAATATCTTTCCTTCTCTCCTCTTCTTTTCCCATGCTTTAAATTTGTTTGACATGAGACCAGCTGCCCACTCTGTAATGCCCTCCTGGGAGCAATCTATACACAAAAAAAAATCTGTTTAAACTTACTTAGTGCCTCATAAAGATGGAATCGCTGTTTTGCTGCCAGATGGAAATCTCAAGTACTCATATCCATGAGCCTCAGAAAAAGTGTGCCTCGGTGAATGGTGTGAGCATTTGGTCCGGGTGAGCAGAAGACCAGCTTAGTTACTCACATCAAACTTTCCTGTAAACATCTTGAGAAGGAATCCAGAAGTCAGCAGAGAATTGACTCCCCCCCTGCATGCAACCTTGTCATCAAACTGAGTTGAGGGGAAGAGCCAAACACACTTGCAATGCAGGTGGTTTATTCTTTTCCTCAAACGTCTCTGAGGAAAAGGTTGTAGTGATTATTGTTCCATTTATTTTATGGCCACCTCAAGATCCTGGTGATTCTGGTGTTGAACTGGATCTTGAGATGGAGAACAAGCTTAGTCAGAAACAACCTGTCCTTAAAATAGAGGTGACTCTTGAGAGCTGCCTCTGTAGCTCCTTATCTGCCATTGAAGTTTTCCTTCTGTAAATATGAAACTAACCAAAAAAAAACATCCCTGCCCCCCCAGTACTGCAGGGCCGGGCAGTAAGTTCTTAAGCAAAGGGCAGTAGTAATGAAAAGGCATTGATGTGATAAGTGGAGACCAAGTTGGCATGATAATAATTGCTATATGAATCAATAAAATAAATACATCAAAATGAGTAAAAGCTTTTGTCAAGATTAATCATGAAGATGGGCATGAACCTGAGATATATAAAAAGCAAGGATATGTGTGAAATGCATCCTGGGCAGGAAAATGGATTTCTCTTTAAAAATGGTTTTGCTTTTAGGTGGTATAAACCTAGAGCTATTGTTCCAAGCATTGTAAAGTCTTTCTAATTGAATCATTCTCCCATGAAAGCGCAAACTGACATGATAAAGAGGCATATGTTTAATAATATTTCAAATAGATACTCATTGCTTACCAGTTTAGAGCACAACATCTGCTTCTAGGGGAAAACACAAATTTTGATGGATCAGAATCAATTTCCAAACAGCAGCCAAGCCCATGACACAAGATTTATACTCAGTCTCTCAATCTCTGTCACCTGATTAGGTATCACTACTTAATACGATAGAATCATCCTGGTATTTATGAAGAGCTTCTTGTTTCATTCACATTAAGGTAATTTCTAAGCTGCATCAGTGGATGAAAGGAGGCACCTAGCTAACACTTAATGATTTAGCATGTTAAAGATGCAAGTCTGTCTCCAACTTCTACAAACCACTTAAGATTTAATTATTTTATTTCTTTTGTGGCAATACGTTCTTTGGAAAAATTTAAAATGCTTCTGACCAGTATCTTAGCCTGTTTGGATCTACAAACGTAACCTGAGCCCCAGGCCATGAGATAGGTCCACAGGGTTACACAGTGCAGACTTAGGAGGCCAAGGATTTTCTCTCCTTTTATATGTCCTTCGTGATCCTGGGTGGACTTCTGTTGGTCCAGGTGCGTTAAGAGAGTGTGTATGAAGTGGACTGGGAGAGTCTGGATAGGGAACTGGCCTGCGTTTGTAGAATAAGGGTGGTAGGACTGGGTGACAGACTGATCTGCTTGATCGAAAGGTAACACGTGTCCAGCATATTGTGTGAGGGGTGTATTTTGTCCTTTTCAAGAGCTAAGTATTTCCCATAGCAATGTTGGTACATGGATACCATTGTGTCTGAACAGCGTTACCAACACTGGTGCTTGGAAGCACTGGTTCTTCTACCCCATGGAAGAACATGAGGACAACTTTTGCATTGCCAGTGTTGGGTGTCAAATGAAACTTAGGTGGTTTACAAGGCTGCCAATTCCATATCAAGTCATGTAGTCTAGTGGCATCTGTTGGCGAATAAATAGCTTAGAAATGCAGTGTAATAAACTCCACTGCCTTATGGCACTCTTCAGCAGACACTTAGCTGTCTCTGGTGGGTTTACTCCTGCAGTGAGAGGTTTCTGCAATTCTGTAGTAGGGTAGGACCCCAAGGCTCACTCTGGATTGAAGGTCAACTCTTTTGTACAAGATAGTGCATAGGTAAACCAAGGGTTTGCCCTAGCAATCTTACAGATGAATTTTAGAGAGTGCTTGACTATTTTGGCCTCCCATGAGTCTCCAAGTCTGTACAGCACCAAATGCCTTTGCAGTATTTAGCAAATGATTTATAATGGAATAACAACAACTTTCATTATGAATAAGCACTATGCATATGCTGTTATGAGAATAAATCAATCTATTTTACTCTTTCCAGTACATCAGTTTTAAAGGATGGTTATTAATGACATTCATAGTGTACTTATACATGCATGATTAATGTATAAAGTTTTTACTTATGAAATTTCAAGGCGCTAATGCAAAGAATATAGAAAGCACTTAAAATAATGGAGGAATTTTAAATCTCATAGATGATACCGTTTAGTGTATTTCATACCTTGTAGGCTAAAAATTCTCAGGAAATACCTTTAATACATATAATGTTCTCAGGTTCTGTCTTGCATTTTGATAGCTAAAGCATAGAGTAAAACCCCGAGTGTAACCAGGTAATTGCCCAGGAACTTCACAGCTGTAGAAGACAGCAATCTTTTCCCCCTAGAAGTTGTCTTTAATCAGCCTTTCCCCTCTTTTGATCTGTAGTTTTCAGCCTGCTTAAGTGATTCTGTGACATATTCTTCCTTTCTGTGTTCTTACTATGTTTCCGTTAATAGTGATGGTGAATGTACATCTGCATTTGAAATAGGTATGCAGAGATTTTTGGTCTTGCTTGCTAATTACTTGCTTTCTCCATCAGGTGGTGTGTGCAACAGCCTCTCTGGAGGGCCATCCTTCCCCGAGGAGCTTGTCCTGACAGAGCCCCCATTCTGCTGTGCAGAGCACTGTCAAGCCCTTTAAAAACAAATGAGAGACAAATTTCAGAGAGCCACGTTCTGAATCTGACAATATCAGATAGGTCATGGTGGCTTTGTTTGGTGGCTAGTTAAATTGGATAGTTCGGCACATCCCTAGATGTTAATGGTTAAATGTATTCATTGTTCCAACAAAGGCCCCATTCACGAGGGGACTATTCTCTGCTCGTTATGCATGCATAATTCCCATTAATGCTACTGGGGGTTAAGTGTGTATAGTGGGGGGGGGGGGGGGGGTGGGTGAAACTTATGTTTGCACTAGAGAAGAGATTTTGTAACTTATGAGAAATTGGTTATGTTTCCACAGGTTTCTTCTTCACTTTAAGGAACTTTAAATCTCAGCTTTAAGTAGGGAATCAGAATGGGAGAAGGTGACATTTGTGGAACTGGCTGCCACCTCTCTGTTCTGTCAATAGTTTGAAATATTACTGCAGTGCTACTACGAGAGAGGCCTTTTGAAAGTAACTCAGTGCTTGGAAATTCAGGGGTCTTATTTGGCTATCAAGATAATGACTCAGAATCTCTAACATCAGGTGCAAAGTTTTCCCAACTTTTGACTCATGTTAATCAGGGTGACAAGATTTTGTGATGTATACACAAAATGGGTATTTTCCATAGAAAACCTTCAGATTAAGATTCCTCACTCTTAGGTGCACATCAAAGTCGTGTAAAAAACATAAAGAAGCTAAGCATCGCCTAAGAAAGCCTTTCAAGTTCCAGAAAGTGCTTGAACTACTAAGGGTTTTGAAGTGCTCTAATCTCTGACATGGGTGACGTGCTAGGCTAGCACTTTTTTGTTTTGTCACAAATCATCCATGCACATAGTGCAAAGGGACCCTGACAAAGTCATTTTACTTTTGAAAAGGGCAGTTTTTTTTCATACCATTATGCCTCCCATTCACATCTACATGTTTGCTTCCACTTTGTTCAGGTCTAAGTAGCAGGGCATTTGCATAGTCTTCCCTTTGTTCTCGGTAAATATGGAGTAAAATGAGCAAGATCCGTGCTGTGAAATTAAAGCTCTACTCTTGAGAGATCTTAAGGGCCAAATCCTCACAAAAGGTATGGCAACGGAGTGCCAAAGGAGCTAGTGTCCACAACAGCTTGCTCTGGGTGCTTGTGCTAGGAAATGTGAATAAAGGGAGGGTAATCTGGTGAAAACTGGGTATAATTAGGAAAATACACTGTTGAGAGCTGCTGAAAGAATAGAATAATTGAAAATAGTGCTGAAATGGACCTGAAGTGATCATCTGGCCCATTCCTGTTATTTGCAGCCAGGATTAGCTGTGTTTAAAGCAGTGATAGAAGATCACAACTTTCTTAAGCCAGTGTTTAATTACCTTTCTGCTTTGCTTTTTCCTAATGCAAAACCTGACTCTCCCTCACTGAAATAGAGGCCTATTGCTTCTTATCTTGTTCTTAACACCTTCTTCCTTGCTATAACATTTCATGTTATGAACAATGCTCTTTGCATTTGCGCTAGTGGCTGATACAGAACTAAGCTTTTTTTGGGTTAAGTCTGTCCAACCTAAGTTTAGGGTACACGCAGGAACGTTGATGCATGCTGTCAAATGAGCTTTAAAAACAAATTGACATTAAGTGCATTAGTTTAACCTGGAATGATGTTGATTCAAGACATGGTAATCAATTAAGCATCATAACTTGATTTGGTGCCTGAGCCCAAATAAAAGTTTCTTCCTTATTTTAGAATATTGTGAAGAAAGAACTGTGTGGCAGACACAATGTGGGGATGTGAAATTCCACGCTCATTGAAGCAAAATAATCCCTTTTCTTGCAAAATGACTAATTCACAGATCTGTAATGTGATGACAGAGGGGAGCATGCAGAGAAAACAGTTTTCAAGTGATCAAAATCAACAGCAGTTGGTTTGGAAGGCTGTTAGTGGAAGAGCTCAGGGCTTTAGCACAGCAGCATGGAGACGCCTGGAGATGGGAGGCTTGTACAAAGGAGGATGTCTCAGGGCTGCAGGGAGCACATAGCTTGAAAATCTAGACATTCACCCCAGGTTTTGCTGGCAGTAATTAACTGTATTGCAGATCTGTAGGCAAGAAGATGGATGTCATACTACTGAATACCACTTAGTATTTGGAGAAGAGCACCCAGGATCTTGTATGGCTGCCCTGTGTTGGCAACTGAAGTATTCCCTCCTTGCAACACACAAGATGAATGTTTTTCACAAGTGTAGAATCCGTAGCAGGTGCTCTGTAAGTTGTCTTCATTTGACATGGGTGTTTAAAAGGAGAGGTGTAACGAGCCTGAAGGCAGGAGAACAAAAAGTATGTGGAAAATCTCACTTTCCAAAACAGAGTAGAATTCTAAAACAAAGTGAGATGAAAACATTGCTTTGAGAGATTTCTACTCTAAGAAGACTTGACCTGAGCCTCCTAATCTTAGTTTTGAAGTCTGGAAATAAAACTGTTACCATTCAGAGTAGATCGGAGTTGTATTTGGCTAAAGAATTGCCTGTTCAGTTTCAAGCTGCAGTAACCAAATTTACTGTTCTTAATCTGGGTTGCCCTAGATAAGTCAAGCAATACAAACGTTTGCCTTCCCCAGGAAGCAGCTGTGGTTTGGTGGTACCTGTCTGTGATCTTCAACCCCCTGGGAGTTCCCCTGTTGCTGCTTGTGTACCTGCCACACTTGGTGTCCTTCTCTGATGGAAGTAAACCCTGACGGTGATGAAAAGCGTCCATGTCATTTGTTGGCAGGGCTGTTGGCTTACATTTGGGAAGTGTATTCGAGAGCGGCTATCACAGGTGCCAAGACATGAGCTGAGTAGCAGGGATTGAATAGGGCCAGCTCGTGTCAGCTTGGCTGCCGCTGTGTCTCTGATGGCTGCCACCTCAGCCCAGCTTCCTTTCTAACTGCCTGCCTCTGGCCTTTCCAAATGGAAATCGAGTGCAAGTGGCAGAGTGCTGCCTGCCGCTTTGTATAGCTGCCCTAGAACAGCTCTGCGGTGCGGTGCACTGCTCTGCCCATCCTGAAAGATTAGCTCTGAAGCATCATTAACACCATTAGTTCTGAATGGAAGAACACAAGCAAGAAGGGAAATGCAATCAGTTTGGTGTACGGTGAGTGGTGCCTTATTTTAGTGCTGAAAGAGAAGAAACGTGATTTCTTAATTTATATAACAGGTGCATGGGATCAAAATCCAAAAGAGGCTCTCAGAGGACACTGAACATGCACATAGCAAAAGGCAGTCTCCACTAGGAATTACTAGCAATTTAAGGGAACAAACAAAAGGTAAGTATCCTCTTTTATGTTTGAGAAACGAAGCTTGGATGCTAAGGGACTCGCCAAAAGTCAACATATATTTTAGTATTGCCAAGCCTAGCAACTCGTCATCAAAGGTGTTCATCCTGGTTTTCAGTAGAAGTCAGTCTGTGTTCTCAGCTTGAAGGCTTTTGGAGCACGTTCCAAAGGATCCTGCCTTAGTTATCTTGGTGCAAGGTGTCCCAGCGAGGTGCAAGGCTTGTGTGTAATCATACTGATGGGGTCTGGGAGGGTATGGTGGGACACATCATCTGCACTGAGCTCAGTCACTTTCTTGGTTCCAGGAAATGTGGTTCATGTAGTCCAGCATGGAACAAGGGATTGGAGCATAAATCCTAGGTTCAGCCTAGACCATCAGAAACAGGCTTCTGGTCTTTGGTACATCACATGGGGCTGTCAGCTGGTACTTCTGGGGCATGGTGCATGATGGCTGTTGCATGCTGGTGGTTTTTATTACCCATAAGTACTGTGCAATTGTCCTGCACTTTTCAGCATGGTGTAGCATGGATCAACAGCACCGTTCCACTAGCTGTGCCCTCAGGGGTGTGCGGATATGCCGAGGAATAACCCAGCACAAGGATGTGGGTCCAAAGCACCGAGACAGCGCATACAAGTTTTATTTCTTCTGAATGCTCACCCTGAATGAGTATTCATCTCTAGTTAAATTCAGTCATGTATGTTGAGCTCTTTTATCTTTTGTCTGCTCTGGGTTGCCTTCCAATGCCTGTGGGTACAATTCATGATAACGAACTCTAGTTTTATATTAGCATCGCTGCTCTTGACAGCACAGGAATTATGTGCATAAGGAACTGAAGAAAGGGAACACAATGCACAGACTTTGTGATACTGTAGCCTTGCTGTTGCCTGCTTTAATTAATTACCATGTCACGGGAGATGAAGTTGAAGAATTGGTTGTAGTGAGGGGTGTCTGGCTAGTAATCAGCTGCTTAGTTTTGCTTAGTTTTGGTTCAGCTTGGCAAATGATTGCTATTCCTTTTGTGTAAATAGTGTCAAGATGCTCATTGTGCTTTTCTCCAAGTTTTCTGAGTTTTTCCCCCCTCTTTTTCCTAAAACTAAAAAACTGGAAAGGAGATTTGAATCCTAAATAAATTAGTTCAAAAACTGGTAAAATGCTGATAGAAACTGTCTGGTAAATCTCCTTGTAACTGTTAACTTTGGCGCTTGACTTCAGAATGAGAAATGGCCAAACTGGTCAAAAGCATTTGGGTTTGGGGCTGTAAAATTAACACTTCAAGGAAGAATGATACATGTTTAAAGGAAAGAGAATGTATTATCTGAGCACTTGGCTTCATGTATGGCTTTCAAATGAAAATGGCAAAAATGGAAGTATTCAAATCTGCAGGGAGGGCAGGATCAGGGATTTGTTTTTCCTCACTGCTCCAATGGTGTCCTTTGTCCCAGTTTCCCCTTCTGAGGCTATTGTCCAAAGATCTTCTAGTCCTTGATTTCTTTAGATTTTTCTTTGCTTTCATTTCCCCTTCCAGTCTAATGTTCTGACAGATTTTTATATTGACAGCTGTAGTGAAAAACAGTAAGAAATACAATTGAACATGAATGTATCGATACCTTTTAACTGTTCAGGGCTATTCCACCTAATATGGATCCTTACCACAGCAGGTGAAGCAGTTCCTACGAAAAAGGTCATCTGTCATTGGTAAAAACTGTTGGCGTTAACATCTGAATTATTGTTAGACTTCAAAGTTGAGATAAATAAGGCAATTCCCACCTTTCATAAAGCTATTTTATTTCATCTCCCTCTAGAACTAGATAGACGGCCTTTTATTGATTTGCATTCAGAAGCTTTCTTTATAGCTGTACAGGGCTAGAAACCTACATTTTTCATTTAAAAACAGCTTCAGTTTTGTTGTAAACACTATAATCCACAGAGAGCTACATATCTGTGTTTCAGTTCAGGCTTTCCACCATGTGGTTTCTGTGGCACTCTCCTTGAAGTACTGCAAGTCAGAGTTCTCTGACAGTGAAATGCTTTCCCACTGGAGAGAAAAAATTTGATTGTTTATTGTTGTCTTTAGATGATACAGGGCAGGAAGATTTACTAGACTCCAGTAGAAAATATTTTTTGTGTGTTTATGACTCTTGATGGTGAAAGATTGTATGGGATTTTCTGCTATGAATGTGATGAAGTATAATGAAAGATGAGAGATAGCAGGTTCTTTAATATATGAAAGTTCTTGTAATTTTTCTCGCACCTCTGTATTACAATTACATACGTTGTCCCAGGAAAGTTAAAAGAAGGAGTTGGCATTACAGAAAATAATGTATAAATCCCCTTGGTACAGACCCACTGACCTCTATCAAGCTAGACTGTTTCAAAATGTTCTTTATGCGTCTGTCTGCAGTTGGTTAATTGTCAATCTGTAGAAGTACAAGATCTGGAGGTGGTAACCCCTGTGCTCTTCCATGGGCAAGGCAGGTAGTGCTTGCCCTTCTCAGCACCTGACACTTCCCAAGCTGACTCTCATCCCTTACATTAAGAGCAAACCTGTTAAAAACAATTTTGGTGAGGGTGCTGTGGCAGATCAGTGAGTGCTCATGGGAACCACATCAGAGAACCAAATACGAGGCGAGCAACAACAGCAGCGACAGCCTCAATGGCTGTTTGCCTTCAGCCTCCCAGGTGCAGCCAGAGTTTCTAAGGAAAACTGGGGATGAATGGCATGAGAAGGCCTCTACCTGCAGCAGCACCTTTTTGTTTTCAGGGAAGTTGTGGCCTAGGAGCTGGACATGTCTCCTGGCTTCACGGCTTCACCGAAACAACCTGCAGGTATGCAAGTGATTGAAGAGATTAAGATGTTCCCAGGCAGATGGGAAGTTGAGTGAAGGCTTCGGGGAAGAGCAGTAGAAGAGGCCCTTGTTTGAGGAGGACATGTTCCAGCTATTCAGTGGGTGATGTTTCTGTGAGTGGAGGGACATTCAGTTCAGTGCATAGACACATTCTGCTCATCAGGTCCCGGCATGAGGCAGGTTCCATGTTGTACGGCCAAGGTGCAAAAACTAATGAGTATAGGCATGCAGTAATCTAGGGTGTAGGGCAGGAGCTGATTCGGAAACTAGGCCAAAAAATCAGAATACAAAAGCAGTGAAAAGTGGGCAAACAAGGAATTGAGGGAAAAACAAACAGACAAAAAGTACTCAGCAGCAAAGCCTAACAACATTGCATTCTGCAGATGCTGCCCTTAAGACCTGTATATTTTGAAGAGTCCCTGCCTTGGAAATTGATCAGGGCCAGGGCTTGATGGTCTCAAGCTGTGCTACAAGTTTTGGCACTTGCTGATGCTGCCAGCTACCTGGAGTCACGACATCTAGTGCTTCTTGCTGTTCCTCTTGCTTTCTCATTCAAGGTTTCCCACCCCACTTGAATTTGCTGGCATAATTCGAGCACAATCAAAATGGTCCTCCTATATGGTTATTTATTTATATATATACATATATATTAGTGTGTATGTGTCTACTGAAGAACTCTAGAGCTCATGCAAGCTCTTTTGACTTGACTGGAGTAGGAAGTAGCTATATATGCTAATAGTTACATTAGTAGATCATCTAAGTGGTACTTGATAAAACTGGAGGTGTTTATCTCTTAGGCTTGATTGTTTCAGCTCCGGTAGCACATCTGCTTATGGCTTTTAGTGATGCTTCAGTGTAACTTAGAATAGCAGTAAGAAGGTAAAGTCCACCGATCGTGTTAAACAATATCTCTGTTAATGTACAACAAGGGATCAGAGAAAAGAAATTTTAATTACTTGTATTTTCCAAGCTGTGCTTGTAGGCTGTCATGCTGCATAAACAGAGAAACAACAAATTCAGGTTCTGTGGTCTATATATCTTTGGTATTTCTCCAGCTTTTTGGCTTTAAAACAGTATGTCAAAGGATCCTTTATCCACATAATCTTATTATCAAAGCTAATTTAGAGGAATAAAATCCCTGTAGCCTACCCGGATGTTACCCCTTGCTCACAGGAGCAGATTTATAGGTTTCTAGCACAAAAATGTTAAAGCTGCAATGGGATTGAGCTGTGCTTGCTGCTAGGTAAAGTTGGTTTGTGTTTTTGTGGATGAGAGTTTCTTAACAGTGGCCTTGCAGCTGTAGGTAATGACAGCTTTAGCGCTGCTGTGGCACACAGCTCCATAAAGACAGGACTCACAAACTTCTGGCAGCCTACGGTGGCTGCGTTTCCCTGCCCTGGTGTGGCTGTGCTAGTGTGGGCTTTTCTCATGCAACTGCAGGGGGAGCCCAGGTTGGAATTTGTTTCCTTTTCCATTTGTTTTTGCCTCCTTCCCTAAATTAGTTGCTTCTAATTGCTGATTTTTCCTCTAGCTGAGGCAGCAGCTGCACCAGACAGATGAGTCTCAAGAAGGACAAAGTGTTGGCTCCTGTTCAGCTGGGCCAGACTCAATGCAAGGTACTTCTGGCACCTTCTATGTTACTGAGGCGTAATAAATCTTGGGGTTTCCAAAGACATTTGTGACAGCATTAAAACCTTGGGGTTTAGCTAAGAGCTTTGTTTGGAAATACTGTTGAGAAGTTTGTGATAATATAAAGGAATAATAGCTATAAGAGGGCAGATCTCACTGAGCTTGCCTTCTGATAGTGCTTGTTCAGGAATATCCCGTGCCGTGGAAGATGTAGGCTCAGCTTGTACAAATCAGCCCATCTGACAAAATTCTGGAGGTACAGTGGTTACTGCATGTGAAAGATCTGGTTTTCTCATTTCAGAGTATAGCTTTTACAGTGTGTGCAGCATTTTAAAGACAGGGCAGGGTATTTGACATCTCTGCTGTGTGTCCAAAGCACTATTAAGTTACATGGTGAACTAACAAAACATATATATATATATATATATATATATATATAGCTTTTGAGAGGAGTGCATTTTATTCCTAAATAGCAGGCCTCTCTTTGCTTTTGGGAACTTACAAGTATCCTAATTCAACTACGTTCAATGGCCAAGGTCTGTTTGACTTCATTTGTACCAAAGTTCAGAGTGGAGTCCCCAAACTCTGCTAATTTAAAACAAAAGTAAGCAAACACAACAAAACACTCTGCAGCTGACTTCAGCAGAACTGGCCTGATTGACACCAGGTAGGGATCAGTAGTTCTATGTGCATTTGGCACCTTAAATATTTTATAACTGTGAGAGAGAGGTAGTGGATAGATGATGCTTCTGGCATGTATTACTTGTTTATAAGGTTTCAGGATTTTTGAGTAGGAATCGTTGCTTCTTTCCAGAATGGTCCAGTCTAGTATAACTTTTCTTGCTCTGAATGTGACTTCTTTTAATTGCAGCAAAATACTTGATCCTTTTTTGTTGTTGTTTTTTAATCATCACTCCAGTTTCCCAGATCCTGCAATGTAGAAACACAGATGAATAGATACTTGTGCCATAGAACCCCCTCCAAGTGCAAGCTGAGGATGCCATTCGTGCTTTTATTGAGGAAGGGTGGGATTGCTCCAGTTCTATTCCTTTAAGCCAGGGAATTCGATGTGACAAATTGGCCATGTGCTATATTGTATTAGCCCATAAACTTTTCTGCCATGCCTGTAAGTACACTGAATGTGTTCTAATGAAATAGTTACAGTAAAAATTTGAACAAATATTTGAGTGAAAAGTCTTTTTGTCTATCTCAAACTGCAGATGAACAGAAAGGTGTGATTCTTTGTGCCATAATGATTCACCATAATTACTTGGTGACTCCTCCTGGGAACTGGGGATGAAGTAATCCCTTCCTTAACCATGGCTGCTGACCGGTTAAAAAGCAGCTCTGCAGAAAAGGGTCCCAGCAGACAAGAAGTTAACAGGAGGTAGCAGTGTGCCTGTGCGGCCAAGGCAGCCAGCTGTGTGCTGGGTTGTTTTACCAAGAGTATGGCTTGCAGCTTGGCGACAGGAATTTCCATTTTTTGACACTTAAGACTGAATCTGTCCAGCTTTGGGTTCACAGTACAAGAAGGACGCTGGCATAGTGGATCAAGTCTTGTGGAGGGCTCCCATCGTGGTCAGGGGCTGGAGCACATGTCAGGAATAGAGGCTGGGAGAGCTGGGTGCATTCAGAAGGTTAAGAGAGATCTTACTGCTGTCTTCAACTTTGTATTAGAAGGAAATGGAGAAATTCGAACCAGGTTCTTGAAGGCACACTAATAGGATGAGAAGCAATAGATAAGAGTAGGAACGTGGGAAGTTCTGATTAGATGTATTTTTTAAAATTTATTTTTTACCATGAGGATGGTGGTCAAATATTGGAACAAGAGCCCAAAGAAGCTGTGGCATCACCTATCCTTGCAGATGCTTGAAACTTGGCTGGATGAAGCCCTGATGTAGTTTGACTTGCTTTAAGGGGAAGGCTGAACTAGATGACCTGTGAAGATTCCTTCCAAACTAAACTGTTTTATGGTGGCACAGGAAATAAGGAGCTACTTGGAGAAAGCAGATATGCTTCCAAAAGAGAAATAATTAGGATCAGTTGCTGAAATAATGCTATTGATAAGCCTTCTACCCTCTGATTTATGAATGATGCTTTTTTTTTTCCCTTTTTTTCTGGTGTACAGAATGGCTTTGCTCCTAAACTTGAGGAAGGAGTTTCCCCTTAAGGTTTTCCCCCTGTTGCCATCTGCAGTGCCCATGCAAAATAGTGTTCATGCAGTATATCCCTTGGTCACCACTGAGTCATATGGTCTTCCTCTCCTTTTTTTTTTTTTTTTCTTTTTTTTTCAGTTGGAGAGTATATTTTGCATTAACGAGAGATAAGATAAATTCATTTTGGCTTCAGTGTTATTAAAGACTTAGATACAAATAATCAGCTCTAATTTAATCTCAGCACCCAGGCTTTTGTAGTACAGAAAACTTTTATTAGGTTTCTGTAATTGTGTTAAAAGTCATATCCCCAGGCTAATACTCAAGCAAGAGAAATTGCCAAGCTCTGTGCAAGACAGTACTGACCTGATAGTCTTGCAAGGGGATATGGGCTTGCTCTTTGCTGGTCTCTTAATGGTCTGTGTTCTGCATCAATCTCCACAACAGTCAGGGGCTTGGTGCTGCTGTTTCTAGCCAAGTTCTCCCTGCATTCCTTTGGTTCTGGCCCAACAAAAACTCATCTTCAGGCTTCTGGAGTGTTCATCCAAGGAGATACTTGGGTGGGGAATCCAAGGAGTGTGGTTTCAGCTGAGATGTCTGCACTCCTAGAGTTTTTTTTGGAGATTTTGATCCTTGTGATGCCTTGGTGCAAAGAGCTGTGCTTCAAATACTTTGGGTGCAGGTCTGAGCATTGCAAGGGGCTTTCAAACAAAACATGCGAGGACTGGTGCAAGGGGAAATGCTCTGAACAACAGGTTGGCGTTGCAGAGGCCATGTAACACAATCCTTCTGTTCTTACCTCCACGCTGTAAAACTTAGTCACTCAGGAGTCTGCACTATCATTTCACACATGCTTCAAGCTGCCAGCTTGCAAAAGTGGTCCTTTTCCGACCCCTGCTTCCTTGTGACAGAACAAACATATGCTCGTGAGGTCAGCGTCATCAGGGAACTGCTCCAAGTTAAAATTAGCCTGGCCAAGAAGCTAATTTCAACCTGAGCCAGCTTCTCTGGCACAGGAGAGCAGCAGAGTGTGCCCAGCCAGTGACGAGCATGCAGGCCTCCTGTTGCCGCTTTCAGCCGCCTGCCAGCTTCTGCTGGTGTGAATTGGTCCCATCCTTCTGGGACCTCAGGGTAACGCGGGTGGTCATTGCTCCTATTTCTAAACTTGCATCAGAAACTGAAACAAGTCCAGCTCCAAAATGGTATCTTGAGTCACCCCTGTCTTCCTTAACTACTTATTTTGTGAACTGCAGTCAGAATCTAGATTCATTGAAATATTTCACTTTGGCTTTGACATTTTTTGGTGTGAATTAACTGCACTTTCCAAAGAGTTGTTGCACTCTGGAAACAATGTTTTTGGGTCAAATACGATGTTTAAAGCAGGTCGGTGTTTTGACTTTTTCGGCATGTGAGATTTATTGATCTGTTGGCCTGGAGCTGGCCCTGAATGGTGCTTGTTTGGATGCTTTTCTGTGGCTTTCTCAATATGTCTGGTGTACCCTGCTACTTATTTCTTCATCATTGTCAGCTGTATGTGCCATCGTACTGTGTATTAACCTGCACAGCCAGATGGCGATGATTAACACAGTGTAATTGCTCGTTAATGTTCATGTCCTGTGGCTCAGTTCTCTGGTGTCCTGAGTGAAATTTTACAGAGGAACACATCATTTTGGAGAGTCGGGGCTGTTTGCCTCCGATCGATTTAAAGCCAGGGGTCCCCTGGGGGCCGGTGGGCCAGGGCGTAGCAGGTGTTCAGGCGGCTGCTGGCCCCATCGGAGGGGAGCTCTGTGGATGATGAGGCAGGGCCTCTGGCCTCCAGGAGAGGGCGATTCCTTCGCCACAGTCGTGAAGGGTCAGCAGAGGGGCCGGTGGAGGTGCAGGCAGCTGTGGCTGAGGCCTGCCAGGCCCCATGGCCCCCGACCTGCCTGCCGCCATTTTCAGTGTGAGGTGAGGGGGAAGGGAGCACCTGAGTGGCACTGTCGTGACATCTCTTGCTGGGGAGTTCTTACATGGGTTTACTGAGAAATATGTTGAAAATAGCTTCTTCTTAATGTGTTGTGGCTATTTTGACTCTTTTTTTTTCTTTTTTCTTTTTTTTTAATTTTTCCCACACCTCTGTTTTTAGATTTTCTCTTGTAACTAAAGTCACTTTTTTTTTTTTTTTTCTCCCACCTAAAACATATATTACATGAAGCATGAGACTGTATTTATCAATATTTTAGCAGCTCCTTTCCAGAACTCGATGATACCTGCAGATACAGTGGAGTGTGGCAAATGGAGCCGAAATATCCATCACAACTCCATGCAACATAGGCTTCCTAATCAAGGGCACCGAACTTACTGAAACACATACAAAGATGAAATAATTAAAAAGGAACTAGAACCAAAATATTCCACAAAATAGATAACAATTTTTCTAATAGACTTTAAACTTTTTCTGTAACTTCAAGAGGGAATAACTTCAGTGCCTTTGCTGAATACAGGCAGACCGTAACTTGCTTTCAGAAATTCAAAGGTAAGTGTTAGGTAGGTGGAGGTCTGTCTGTACATGGCTAAGTTTAGAGATGATCATTTTAGGGGGATACCTGTTGACTTTCAGTACTACTTAGGCTCAGAAGTTGGAATAGTAGTCCATGACTTCCAAGTGGCTGTATATAGCTCTGGGTCTCTGTAAACGTGGCTTGATAGTTTCTTACCTCTGCCCTTACATAGCTGCATTTAGGCTGCTACAGAAATCAATTATATTTTGTGGCAACTATTGCTGCTTGTTTTTTTTTTTTTTTTTTTTTTAATTTATTTTTTTGTAAATCTGATTTAGACAGGAACTGAAGTGTCAAATCTAGAGAGGAAAGAAGAAAAGCCACCAAGTTGCCATAGGTTTTGAAAAGTGCTAATGCTTTTTAACTTTTTTATTATTATTATTTTTTGAGCTGCGTAGTAGTTTACAGGTTTTTGAGAGGCTCCTACTACTGTAGGAGGTGAATAGGTGGTTTACTGAGGCACTGCACAGGTACATAGTGGATCCTAATCTAAAGGCATGTTTTTCACTCGGATGTTACAGGTCTGCCTTTAGCAGGAGTTTTAGAGTGGAGATGTTGCCCCTTTGAATGTGCATCTTCAGTAATTCTCCTGTGTTCTTGTGTTCTGTTTAAGTGTTTTTACGCTTAATACGTTTCATTTATTTTTTTTAATGTGATTGTTACATTGACATTAAGAAGCATTATTTATTTTTAAGATGCAACTCAGAATATTTTCTAATTCTTGTTTCTTTTTGTTCCCTGTCTTATAATAGAGTCAGATTTACAGATCTGTCAACACAGAACGCCAACATGCTGCACCAAAAAAATGGAAGAAAGCTACCAGGCAGCTGTTCGAAGGGAGAGGTATCAGAGTATCCAGGCAATGAATTTTGAACTGAATTACATGATTGTTGGTCATATCACAGCTTTTCAAGGTAAGAACTTTTGAGGTACTCCAGTCCTATGATGAGTATTTTGTAAAGACATTCTATGCAAACAAAGGAAAAGCTTTTTTGTTCTTCATTTCCATTGCATTGCATACAGTAGTTATTGACTTCTTGTTTACTTCCCTGCTCTTTAACGATCCTGCCTTTGGAAAAAGGTGAGGGCACTTAGTCTTGACTGTTATTTTAAGTATCTGCCTAAATCTAATTAGGAATAGATTAGCCTTTGATCCTGAGATCATATTTAAAATGATTGTCACAGATTTTTCAAGGCATTTCCAAATGTCATTTAAATGCCTGACGGCTGTTGGTGCCTTTTAATATCCACTTGTATTGCCAAGCCATTTAAGGGTGTGCAAAGTTAAATCAAAATGTAGTTGTTGGAACTGAATAATAGGTGCTCTAACAGATGTGCCAAATGAAAATACAACTCTCTTCCTTTTAAAATGTTTCACTGCCCAGTAGGTCATGTGAAGAGTGACCAATTTTCAAGTTGAACGTGGATGCATGAAAGATCCTGGACTGAAAATCTGTACTTATAACTCTTGTTCTCAAAACTACCTTCTAACACTTTGTTACAGGGTCTACAGAGTTTCTTCACATAGATAGCTATTGTACTATTAAAGGGAGGGAAATGGTTCTGTAGGTTTGTGCACTATAAAGTGTTGAGCACTGGATATTTTTCTCCAGAAAGGCTTCTAAGCATAGGCTATGTGAACTTTAAATATATGAGAGTTGATTGATTACATCAGTCATTGAGTGTCAGTCATTGAATTCAGCTGCTGACTTATGTGGACCTAACTATGTGCTTAATTTTAACTGACTGCTTTGCTATATTTAGTGCTGAGCACCTTCATGGAATGTGTTTTGAAAACAAGCCAATAGTTATTAAAATACAAAGTGCTGAGGTCTATGTAATTAAACCTATTGTTACAAGGCAGTTATTTTATCAAGTAGTAGCCTTTTTGTCTACTTTTGTCCATTTGAGTGAAAATACTATAAATAAAAAAGTGATAGACAGTTAATAAGAGTATATTATCTAAACTTGACAGAAGTTTGAAGTTTGCTAGAAGTCAGAGAGACATAAGTACAAGGTAAAAAAATTCTTCTGCTTTTGGTTGTTTGCTTCTTCCCTCAGTTCTGTACCTGTGGGTGAAACACTTCATTTTTGTTTATTTTACAATTAGTTTTTGAAAATATTTTAGTATCCCCAATGATTTAAAATTTTAGAGTGCACTTGCTCCACACAGTGCTCTGCACTTTGGAGGAGTGCTGTAGTAAAAGGGTGTCTGTTGGAAAAGGGTGATTGTGTCGGCATTGTTAAATGCTGGTGAGTTATTCAAGCAATCTTTCAGTATCATGACAGAATAAAGATAAGGTCAGAATAGATTAACCTACCAGCCCCTGTAGGCCAAGCTGGTAGCTTTATTGTCCTGATGAAGCTTTTTAATGAAATGAAAGTGTAGTTAGACATTTAAACACAATTTAAATTTACAAGTGTTTCCTAGAAGTGGGTAAATAGTTTGCTTATAGCTTGTTATGGTTAGCCTTCTGTCTGCATTAGGCGGGAATACTAAAAAATGCAACTTTGCTCCCCTGGGAGCTGCTGCCTTCTTTGTTTTTGTCCTAGGTGTAAGTCAAAAGCCTCCTTATCTATCTTACGTTGTATAAACATTCTGTTGCTACCAGTAGCACTGTGTGAGATATTTGAAAGAGTTAACTCTGTCCTTTTGGTCTGTTTTGGTTGTTGCTATTTTGAGTGATAGTGTGAAAGTGCTTAAAAGCACATTTAAAGTCTTTTTTTTTTTTTTTTTTTTTTTTTTAAGCCTTTCAGATTTCATATTTCTTGCAGCAATGGGAACTGGCTCAGACTTGCAAAAAGTAGCTTTTTTTTTTTTTTCATTTGTATTCTGTGGTGTTCACTTGTACAGTTTTCATGCCCAATTTACTTCCTCTTATATATATATATATATATACACACACATTTTTATTACTGTTAGCATAGTCAAAGCAAAGCAGTAGTTAGTCTGGCTGTCTACTGCTGAGGAAAATAAATCTTAACAGCTTTTTATGCACTTTTAGCAGACAATACTGTTAATATTATACCCATACTGATGGAATCACTTTCAAGACTAATAGAGAAGAATTAGATTTTGAGTCCAACTTTGAATGTAGTGGTGCGAATTAAATTTCAATGAGAAGACAGTGCAGATTTTTTTTGAGAGAATGTTTCTGATGTTTCCGTCCCCTTACTTTCTTTCATCAAAGTCAAAAGATGTTTGCTTCTAAGGGCCTGCAATTAGATATTAATGGGAAAGAGCATTCTCATGGGAGTAGGAGTTTTAATATGGCTTCAGTCAAATATTCCCTCTGCAATGCTTGGGTACTGCAGTATCAGCTTGGGGACATCTCAGACTGAAGAAAATTATTATTATTATTACTAAAAGAGTTATTTAAATACTTTTGCTCGCAGCTGAAATAAGACAATTTTCACAGGTGTCAGAGTTAGATGTGCAAAATAATTAGTCTGTAAGAGTTGATTAAGTATACCACAGCTGTGGGCAGGCTTGTTATGTTTGGGCTGATGCCTGTTCCATACATATAGTCAGCCTTACAACTGCAGTTTAATCCTGCAATTTTTCCCCCTTTTAAGTCTTCAATATTAGCAAGCCAGTACTCATTCAGACACTTCATAAATCAGTCTTCTGCTTGGGTAAGTTTTGCTTGAACTCCTGTGTCCTGTTGCTGTTGCACCTAGTTTGGGTAGGAAGAGGCTCACTGGCATCATCTGCAGGTTGTAAAACTCCTCTCCCCATCAGTAACAGGACAGGAGGAAGGGAGAGAGGTGTGAATGAAGGAGCCAGCTGGATGCCTGGGAAGTATGTCATCAGAACCAGCTCCTGGAAAATCATACACTGTCACCAGTCCTTCCAGTGTTTCGGATGTGGAATGTAACCAGGCCTCAGGGGGAGGATTTCATGGAAAGCTGCTGGATTCACTCAATGTTTTGTTCCATGGTATAGCCTAAAACTCATAACCATGTATTAGTCAGTCTGCAGATGTGTTATTAATGACTCCGTGCTCCAAATGGACTCAGAGGCAAGTGGATGGGACCTGTAAGCATGCCAAGCTGTAATGGGAGCAGCATAAGAGAGGCGAAAGTGGCTGTTGTAATGGCCCCAGTAAGTCACCCACTAGCTCTTCACAGGTAGTTTTGTTTTGGGTGCATTTTGGGGTGGGTTAGTTGGTCCCACCTGAAAAGACACCAACCCTTCTCTGTCCTTGATCCTATGCCTGCAGCCTTGAAGTGTCCAGTGGAACCATTTAAGTGAATGACCAAACAGGATGCTTTAATTTTGTAACTCACTTTCCCCTTTGACAACCAGAATGTCCTCCTTTGAAATTGCTTTTTTTTTTTTTTTTTTCATCCTAACCTTTTTTAGGCTTGCATATAAACCTATTACTTTAGCTTAGATTTTGAATGGGTGTATTTCTTGTTTCTGTGAGGTGATAGAACGTGTTACTAGGTACTGACATCCTTCTGTTCCCAGTTGTTCCTGCCCCCTCCCTGCCTCACCAGTTCCCTGATGCAGTCACTGCACTCCTTGGGGACGGTTCCAAACAAGGCAACTTTGATTTATTGTTTGTGGATTAAAAGTGGTGCGGGTGTGCAGGCTGAAAGTTGCTGTCAGAAGAAGTATCAATAGTCTGACAGGAAAGCTTTGTTGTTGGCAGACAGAAGAGAGAAACCTGCCTTCCCTTTTCTGTGTCTTTTATGGAGTGCTAACAGGTGTTGTGTAAGGACCCACAAAAAGCTTGTCTCTGCTCCCCTCATTTTAGGCTGAGGCTAATTTGAGGTAATGAGAATCCAAACACTGATAATTTATTTGTTCTGCTGATGGGTTCTGCAGAAAGAGCAGGATTCTTTGAAACCCACGCCACGTTTCAGTCACCAAATTATCAGAGGTACAGTGAAAAGATTTGAGCTTGTCAGCTTCAAAAAGAAATTAGTATTTATTTGCTGTACTTCTTACATTTAGAGCAGGCAATGGGAATCGTGCAATGATGGCCTCTAAAGGGAAATCTTTCACAAATAAAAGTGTGTTAGTCATAAAGCAATACTTTTGTGTGTTGTTCCTCCAAAATAGCATTCATTTGTCCTTTAGGTGGCAGGGTCAGGTGTTCCCATATCCTCTCACCTACTGGAGGGTAGATCAGCTTTGTAGCATTCTGCTCCTCTCCATCCTAACTGGGAAGAGGTGGGGAGAAGCTGCAGTTGTGTTCTTTATATTGAATAGGGAGATGCTACTTGGGAAAGGTCCTTCTCGCTATTTTTAATAGCAGGAGTTGCTGCAGGGGCATTGCTGTTGCTATTAGGTTGTTCTGCCCTGTTACCATCTGATCCCAGCTGGCAACTGGGAAAGATGTGAATGGCATGGGGCAGCATGGAGGACTGGTGGTAGCAGGGATGGACCCTGGGGCTCCTGGTTCTCAAAAAATAAATGCCTGAAAGCTAATGTCCAGTAAATCCAAAAAGTTCTGAAGGGCAAAGTTCCTGATCCAGCATTTTCTCTGGTAAGTGGGAAATGTCTGCTGGCTTCTGTAGGTCTTGGGACTGATGCTGGTATTGGTGGTGAGTAGTGTCTAGTCCATCTGACATGAATGTTCCCAGAAATAAGTACACAGCCACACAGAGACATACAGAGTCAAACATTTGACGTTTTAATTGTTTGAGTTGCAACATTGCTGACATATATTTTCACTGAACTTAGAAATATCAGCTTGAAATATGGGTGGCTGGTTAATGGTGTTGATGTACAATGAAATTTACAAAACAAAGACTTGGCTAGAGAAGTGCACTCTGGTTTCTAGTTAATTACTGTATGAAGTGTAGTCACGATAATGGAAATGGATGCGGTCCAAAATCAAAGCGCTATTTGAAAAAACCATCACCAACAGGTACCCACCAAGCATCACCAACAATGCTTTTAGTGTGCTTTATTTACTGTTGGATTACAGAAATTGATGTTTTTCTATTTTTTTTTGTAATCCTGTAGTTCTCAGTCTTTTATTCAAGCAAATTGTTACCCGCCCCTTTCCATTTTTATAACCCTGCTAAGTAGAGTTTTGTACTCCTATGACCTTTGAGCTGAAAGCCGGCCAAGATGTATAATTTTGTTGTGGCTCATTGCAAAAAATGATTCCCTACAGAGAGAGATGAGAGAGGCTCCATTAGAGTATTTCTGTCTACCTTCTGTATGCTGTTCATTCCTGTTCCTAGTCCAATGGACCAAGCAATTTGTGTTTCCTAGCTGGAACGACAGCCTATTTTATATTTGTAGCCTAAGGGAGGCCAGAATATTCCTTCTTAGTTGTAGCCTTGCATGTGCAAACATACATGTAGACAACTGTTTTCTGTCTTGTGTGGGGCTCTGGGTGGGTGAAAACTATATTCATATGACAAATTGAAACTTTTTTTTTGGCTGGTTCTGTTTTAATTGAAACAAACGTAGCTCTTTATATGGTACTTCCTGTCTGTAGATATTCAAGCACTTTTCAAAAGGGCCTCAGTGTTGCTGTATCAGTGCCAGAGATGGATAAAGTGAGGGGCACTGGGGAGGGAAGATGTTCCTAAGGTGACATGAGAGACTATAGGCATGTCCAAGAGTGACCTCAAGTTATCTTAGTGATCTCTCTGATTCCTTAAAAAAAAAAAAAAAGAAAAAAAGAAAAAAAGAAAAAAAAGTTATGATTTCTAGAGGCCTTGGTGGGGTAGGTAATTTTTGGCTGACCGTAATCTCCTGAGGTGTTTACTGGAAGAGTGAGATGCTCATTTTGTCCTTGATGTTGGCACAGTTGGACTTCTTTGCTCTGCCTGCGGGCCAGCTCAGTGTTAGGGAGCGGGGCAGTATGCAGAAGGGGCATTCTGCGTCAAACCTTTGGTGATAAGATTGCTTCTCCTTTGTATTTTGGTACTACCTGAATGGTCATAAATCCAGTATGCTTAGCTTGTTGTCAGTTCATAGAAGGGAATTCTCCAGGTTTGCAATCCATTGTAAAACAGTTTGTTGTGGGTGCAGGCAAGGAACAGTTGGGTAGGAGAACCAAAGCCCATTAGAAATGAACAGCCTGTGTAGCCAAGAAGCTTGCATGCAACAGTTGTGAAGCATCACCTTTATGGGAGACAGTCTTCTGTTAAGACCATCCTGATTTTTGTCCTCTTTCTTGGTGCCATCTTAATTGAAATGTCAGTAAATGCCATGTATTTCCCCATGTGTACCCTCACATTGGGTGAGGCTATAGGGCCACCTAAGAAACTCCTTCGGCAGCAAGATAGACCAGAAATACAAATATTGGATCATTTTCCCTTTTTTGTACCCTGCTGTTCCTTGGTGAACAGTAATTTAAGAGCTTTGAGTTGAGGCTGAGATGCACCCATCACAGTTGTGTAACTATCCATTGTTGAGTCCCCTATCCATTAATCCCTCTCTTTAAACAAGTTTTCTTTTGGCTACCACAGAAAATTGGCAATGTTGACAACATGCTGACCACAATTTCAGTATGCATCAGGCTACTAGCTTTAAGCATGTTGCATGTTAATTCCCTTGTGCCATTTAATTCTTAAGTTTTACTGTTAAAAATGTGTTATTCCCAGTATAATTACTCTTCTTCTGTATGCCATTTATGGCTTTAGAGCACAAGATTTTGCTAAGACTTCTGTCTTTGTCAGTGTATGGGGTGAGAGGAGGGGTGTTGAATTCTTTTCTGGTAAGTGTCCTTTTCTCAGCAAAATGTAAAAATAAGTTTGCAATACACAGTATTCCCTAATGCTCTCACCTTTATCTTTGGAACACAGAAAATTAAATCTTTGAGATGTGTCAGGGACTGTGAATAAATATTAGCATTATATTGTGAATGGTAGTTATTGAACTCACTGTGCAGATTGGGTACATTTGACCTCTGCTTTTTCAGAAGTTGTGTGTATGCTTTGGTCAAGGTTCTAGATTCAGAGCGACATTTTTGTTATAGATTACAAGAGAATTCAAGTTTTTCTTACATGGTCTCTTGTATTGTTTTCTTTTTCATTTCAAAAGAAATTGGAATCAGTGTGGTGATCTACTATACGTAATTGATTTAAGGAATGTGCTTTACTTGTGGATACGTATAGGTTGAAAGTTAAATGTGAAAACAAACTAACAAAATGAGCTTTCACCTTTAAGAAGTTTTTCTGTAGTGCATATTAAACATAAAATGACTGCATGCAGAAGTTTATCCCAGACTTTCATGTTCTCTAAGACTTTCAACATGCCTTTTGATTTTTCCCTGTACTGTTTCATCTCCCATAGTAGGTATTAAGTATTCAGAAAATTAAGTACCTTTTTTTTTCTTTTTTTTTAAACTGTATTTGCAATTATGAGGCTAGCTGGAGTCTCAATTATATCATTGTAAGTTCATGTCTTAAAAATTTCTTCATCTGGATGCCGAATGTTAAGAATTTGCAGTCAATGTGAGGTGGGATTTTTTTCTTGTGAATGGCAAAAGGGAGGCCTATTTAAAGCAGACATTTTCACGATTTATTTTCTACTGTATGCAGCAGGACCGTTCCTGCAGTAAGGCCTTCCTAACAGGAAGACTACAACATTGACAGGAAGACTGTAACATTGTGGTTTGTGGGATTAAGAGACCTTTCTCCTTTTCCTAGATGAGCCACACGTGTTTTGTGATTCTAGATCTCTCTCTGGCTCCATTGAGGCATCCAGAGCAGAGAGGGTTAATGATCAATGCTTTGAACTGGAGGTGGAGGACAAACGCTAAAAAACTTAGTTCAATGCCAAGAAGTGGTGAAAACATGTAGGTTAGAGATTACTAGGAACAAAGCTGCAAAACTCAAGCTTACATGGTTATCATATCATATCATATGGCTTTGATTTGTGTGCCCAGCCATGTCTACAAATATATAGTAACAGGTAGGAAAGGCACGGAGAAATCAGTGAGGATGATCAAAGGTACACAACAGCTGTCATGAGTTAAGATTTAAATGGATTAGAAGTTTTTTAACCTGAAAGAAATGGACTGTTGAAGAGGATTTAGTACTTCTCTCTGCTACTGAGTGCATGGAGAAGATAAAAACACATTAATTGTTTATTTTCTCCTCCAGTACAAAACTTTTTTTGTAGTAGCAGTGGCTGAAATATGAGGTAGCAGATTCAGATCAGACATAAGGGGCTACATTATAAAGTGATGCAAGTTACAAGAAAATTGTAGTTCAGAAAGGGAGAAAGTACAATGACTTCCTAGCATGGAAAGAACAGCTCTGGTTTAGAAAGCAGCTGAGCTACATACCTTTAGACGATGAGTTAGTATACCAGATTTTTTTGCTATGTTTCTGTCCTATTTTAATACTGTCAAAATCTACCATTGGCCACTGTTGGAGATAGAATAGGGTTACAGGAATCTTGGGTCTAACGTAGGTCCTTTTCTTGACAGCTCTTACTAAAGGCATGTTATTAAAAAGAAGTCACATGAAATGCAGAAGTTGAGTAATTTGTCCTGTAGTAGGGAGAGCATGTCATTTCGTCAAAATTTAGTGTCAGCAAAAGTTCAGCACGACTAAAACACTTTGGTTGTGACCAAACTGTCCTTTGTTTTTCTTGTCTCTCAGGTTGAGCCCCACTATTTGCCTGTAATTTATACTTTCTAATGGATCATCTACAAGCTTTCCGTCCCTTTATCGTTACATTCTTATCGCGTTCTGCAAGAGAAGTCTTGTGAATTCAAACACTTCTGAAATGCTGGTTTACTTCTTGTGCACACTGCTAAAATCTCGCCAATGCTCCTCGTATTTCCATATTAATGATCATATCGTCTTTAAGATGCAGAATGCCATGCTACTAGTGCCTATTCAGAATCCTGCTGAAAAGATCATTTTCCTAGTCAAACATTCTCTTTTTCTGGTACTGCTACCCTACTGCATCTAAAATGAGCCTTTCATCTTGTACTTCTCAGTGTAGCCCATAATGCTAATCACTTGTGATTTGTGATCTAAATGTCAGTTACTGTCACGGGGCAGTAATGCAAGCCTTTTTTCATTCACTTACTATAAAAATTTAATGGCATCTTTCTGTTTTATCCAACGCTGTCTTCCATGTAGGAGAAGCATGCCCTGCAAAGATCATCGGGACCTGCGTTGTTTTGCTTTAAATGTCATCCTTAAAACTTTCCTTAAGGTCAAGATAAACAAAATGTTTGTAAAAGGTCAACCCAAAATATGCTGAAGCCACTGCCTGTTATGCTGACCGGTTTTGTCATGCTCTTGTCCCTCTTTGTCTTTCCTCCCTGGTGTATATCTCTCTATCAGGTGTTGTTTGTCTTTACTTTCATTGGCAGCTCTGATAAGGGGCACCATGTTTTATCCTAACTCTCGGCAGTACCTGTGATCCCGGTGTTTTGCTAGAGCACCCTTAAGTGCTATAGTAATGCAAATAACTTCTGACTTCAGCACTTTTAGTGTGTTTCTGATTATATCCTACCCCCACACCACCATCCCTTGCCTTGTTTGGGAAGCTGGTTAGGAAGATGAAATCACTAGTTTTTAAAAATACAGGAAAAATCAAAGGGGAAAATAATGGGAGAGAATAATGGAGGAGATTGCCCTCTTTCATCAGAAAAATCAGATGATTTCAGTTTGCTTTCAAAATAGCAAATTCAAGTGAAAATTTTAATGAAAACTTAAGAAGAACGCTTTAATTCTAGCCTTGGACTGTAAATCCCTCTCTTACAAGCTCTATCAAGTAACAAAGATCATGTCCACAGAAGTCTTTTATAGGATAGCAAAACTCTATTGGCTATGTTGCACGTAATGGATTTCTTCTTAAACGTACTAAAACTTTACATTAAGTCTTATTTATGACACTGATATATATAAATCAGCAAAGCACAGTGATGCTGTGGAGTTGCTAGCCCAGCAAGTAGTTCTTTGTTGCAGGAATTCTGCCGGTTGAACGCAGGCTTGCTTTATGGAATAGCTTGCAGTTGTTTTCCAAGAACAAAGTACACAGAACTGTGCTAGTGGGAAGCTGATGGGTTTGTTAGTCCTGCCAGAAACATGACTGGTGATCATTTTTGATTGGTTCCTACCATTATATTACTTTGACTGTTAAGCAAAAGTGTTTTATTGTTTAGAAATCTTTGTTGTCTTCTAGAAGAGGTTTATATGTATGCTGTATAGAATTGTTTGGTCCAAGCTTTGAAAGGATGGTGTAATTCCTTGTGAAGTGGTGAGAGAAATGCACTTTAAATACATCTTAAAGGAAACAACAAATCTGGGCAAGACATCATCTATTTAGCCTTTATAATCATCCTGTAAACTTAGTTCCTGAGGGCGTCTGGCTTTTGCTGTCATCTGATACAAAGAATGTAAGTGATTTGGGGTAGGGACAGTCTCTTCATTATCTATTTATAACTGTTCTTTATGCGCTGTGGGCGGCACATACTGGTACTAGAACAAGAGACCTAGTGAACACTCACATGATGCGTGTATTCATCTCATGTCTCTGTCCATATTTCACCTGTGTATTGTCGTAATTATCTTTTTCTTCCTCTTTGTTCTTTCTAGTACCTTGTCAGGCTGTTAACCGTATCTGCAGAGTATAGAAGTATGGTGAAAGTGTAACTCAATAAATCAGTGATAAAATAGACCAGATAGGGAGGAAACACATAGTTTGGAGATAAAGTGTTAAATCTTTAAAAGAAAATGATGAAAAACCTGCAAAATGTGAGCTAATGGGTCTGGGCACTTGACTATATGGGGAGACTTTCCTACTACACTTGCTGTTGTGGGGGCAGTGTTTTTCTAACAGTGTTTCTGAAATCTCATTTAATGTCATCATTCTTCAGGAGGTACTTTATTCACAACCATGTTGTGAAATTTTAGTCACCTGGACTAGTAAGTGGGTGTTTTTTCTCCCTCTATTTTTTCACTTTTGTTGTGCCGTAGCATTTCCATAAAGGTAGTGTTTCTGCTCTGTCTCTAGTTATATGAGATCCCGTACCAGTGTCTCCACTGCTGAGCATGTGAGTACTCCAGTAGATATCAAGTACTTAAGATAAATTGTTCTCGGTGCTACCAAGTCCCTGTTCCCACTTCCCTAAGTTAGTCTGACATTTTGTGAAGAAAGTACTTGAATACCTGAGAAGAAATGTGTTCTGATATTTTTGAGTAGGAGCATTAGTGTATGAAGACAGTTTCTGCCAAAAACTAACTTAAACAACAACAAGAACAAAACCCACAAGCCCAAACAAAAAACAATGACTGGCCTTCAGTATATCTGGGAATTTAATTTTAATTATAATTCAGCTTTCAATTACACATCCCTTGGTCAGGCATTGGAATGGGTTGCCCAGAGGAGTGATAGTCACTGTCCCTGGGGGTGTTTAAGGGAAAGTTGGACGTGGTGCTTAGGGACATGGTTTAGTGGGTGACATTGGTGGTAGGGGGATGGTTGTACCAGCTGATCTTGAAAGTCTTTTCCAACCTTAATGATACTGTGATTCTCCTGAAGATTGGTTAATTTTTATTTTGTTGTCTTACTGGTCCTCTTATTGTGAAATTGAAAACAGGGAAGCCATTCTTGTAGGCCACTTCTAGATGCAAAACTTCAGATGTTTGTGCAGGAGTGTAGGTACTGTAACACTGAACCTGGTAGCCAATTCAATAAAATAGGAGAAGAAAGTTGGACATAGTGAACTAAATGCAAAAGGTGTACAGGAAATTCTCACTGTTGTATTTTCAGACTTGGAAAAGAAAATGAGAGAGACTTACAAGATGAAACGAGCAAATATCTCAAAGCAAGTACATTCAGAAGAAAACACTAGTCAAACCTCAGGTCCGTGCACCAGTAATGACAGCATGGCGTTTGTTTGCAGCGTGCTCTCTTCTTTGAAGTAGAGACTCCCAGCAGATGAAAATAATTTTACTCAGAACAGAATCAAATTTTCAGATTAAATGCAATTAGGAAATACATTTTCATTCTCTTCTGACCTTATTTTAAGAGGCAAATTTAGGATGTCTGAGATTCTTCTGAAAGGTTTTTCTTTGAATTCAGAATCTTTGTTATGCAGATACATTTTGTTAATTAATTTTAGAGCAATTTGTTTATATGCCTTTTAGTAATACTGCATAACAGAATACATTATTGATCTAAACTGTTAGGAATGCATATTGTACAAAGAAAGGATATGTCTTTTTTTGTTTTTCTTCCAGTTATCAACAGAAAATGAATTACTGCTTTTGCTGTCACATGTGGTATTTTATTTACGGGCTAGGACCTCGCTGTGCTGTATACAAGATGTAAGAAACTGTGCCAGTCCCAAGAAGATTACAGTGCTCCTGTAACATGAGAGAGCAGAAGAACGTGGACAGATGGAGGGTGTGGAAAAGCTATAGGGTCATGCTTCCCAGTTTGAGAGAGAGACAGAGTATTTACAAGCACATTTGTGGTGTTGTGCCTTTTAGATCAGATTTCAGGGTTTCTGTACTTCGTTTAAGTTCAAAATTTTCTTGTCAAAATTTTGTGACTCTGGAATGTCATGACTTCTCAATTTGTTCACCAGTTGTGGGCATTGTGGCTAAAGAGGATAGGCTTGAGGTTAGTTCACTTTAAAAAGAAGGGTACTCGATTTTAGGTGAGTTTTTTCGTGTGGGCATTTATCTTTAGACAAAAATAATTTCACAAATGTTTAGAATTGTAGCAATCTTGGAATGAAAGAGAAGGAAAATTGCTTATATACTTGCTTTGTGATTGTATGCTTGCATGTTTTAGCTGCTCACAGCAAGGATTGAGAAATGAATAGTTGAGTAGTTGTCATCTTTTTACCTTTGTGTTACTTTGGTTTTCCCCTTTGGTTCCTTATACTTTTCCATTAATTGTCTACCCTGAGGAGATAGAGAGGAAAAAGAATGTAGATGCAGGGTAGGGAATGCCTGGTTGAATGCTGTTGCCCTGACTTAACAGCTGCTCCACTGATAGTTCGGGATCATCAGGATCACTGGTTTGCATTTGGACAACTGACAGCCATCTCCTTCTGTCTTCTACACCCTCCTCATCGCATGGGTATTGAAGCTTCTTTGAAGCAGTTCACGGACAAGTCATTTGTAGCCTGGTGTGGTGTGTTAGGCTGAAATTTATAAGGGTACCTAGAAAAATAGTGTGAAGGTAGACAGGTGTGCTATAACAGGAAAGAGAGACCTGGTAAAAACCAATGGTATGTGAACCTGATTCTCACTAAAGCTTACTCTTCTGTCTGACCTTCAGTCACAGTGGCTGCTCATCGTCTGTGTGCAAAAATATCCATGAAATGGTATGTACAATACATCTGATTTGAAGCTAGCATGGAGTCCTTGTCCTGTGCCGCCTTTCCAGACATCTGTTTGGATTATATTTCTATATTTCTTACCATATATCTGGAGTGTAAATATTTTGAAGTGTAGCTATTGGATTATGCCTTTTCAGTTGTTATTTCATTGGGAATTGGGGTTTACTCAAAGACTCAATCCATAATTTTCACCATCCTTGCAGAAAGCTTAAGACAGTTTCTATAAAATCAGATGGTTTACATTTAAGAAAACCGTGAGTTTATAAATATCATCTGCTGCATGCTTCCTGTTCGTTTTATCAGGGAGATGATTAGCAAGTGCTAGCAGCTACTAGCTAGCAGCTTCCCATCGACCCTGTAACTGTTCTTCAGATTCTGCATGGAGCTCTTGCTTTTGGTTTAAATCAGACTACTATTGATCTGCAAGTTCTTATTGATCTTCTGTAAGATAGCTTGATCTCTATGCCACCAGCACCGTTCCTGTTGGAAGGAGGAATTCTTCTGTCTGCCTTTCCAGTTGGACTTCCTGTCTAAATAGAGGGCAGAGTAGCTACGATAGCCATGTGAGCTGCTCGTTAGCACTTCATGTTAAACTTAGAACCAAATGTAGGTGTTTCAGTAGACACGTGGTAAACGTGCATGAGCACAAGACATTTTAACACCTGCTTATAATTCCCTCTTTTGTACTTAACAATGCTGTACCAGATAGTGTTGAAATGCAGTTGTGTGGCTGTCACAGGAGAGCAGGGTTTAAGGGGAATTGAAACTTGGCTGAATAAGGTAGATGTGCACTTTTGGTTAGAGTAGGGTGTGAATTCTAACCTATTAACTCCTTCTGTGTGTGTGTGTATTCTAGGATGAGAATGCTTTATTTTGAATTACTGACTAGAGATATTACTCAAATCACCTTTGTAATGCACCACTGCATCCAACATTTAACACTGCTTCCAAAACCAAAAACCAACCCCAAAACAACACCAGCTTGATACAGGAGGCTTTGGGATGTTTTTTTGAAAGCAGTAAATTAATACATGCCTGCCTTGACAGTCAATAAATAAATTTAAAAAAAAAGCATATCTGCAGACTTGAGCAGCAATGCGAGAATAGGATTTGGAAGTAAAGGATTTATGGCTCATGTCTTCTACAAAATCTAACCCTCAGTCTTACTGTGGGCTGTTTAGCACTACTAAAGTAGAGTTGGTGTCAGATTTCGGAGGATACAACAGCCTTATGCTGATGTGGATAATAACTAAATCTGCTCTGAAGCTTTAATCGGAAAGGAAAGGTTTGAGAGACTGTCTCTTTTTTTTCCTGTACTAAGCAAAAAATTTTGTCATGGATAGTGGTCAGATGTACCATATTAAATTTTGGATCCATGCAGATGTTTATATGTGGAATAGAAGTATTGGTGCAAGTCTTAGTGAATGCTTATCCACTATTCTTATTTTAGAGGCATACCTATACAAACATTAGGGCTTGTGAGATTTTTTCTTCCACTTCTAGTGATGTTCTAAGAAGGTTTCCCTTTCCTAGTAGCTGTATTTTCCAGTCGTGACTGGGGATTCTTAGAATGCCAGAGGCACTGTGCCACTCGTTAGGAGGCACAGCTTGCTGCTCCAGAAACCGTGTCTCATTCTTTCTCTTTGACCAGGCTTAGCTTGCTCTTGCACAACTCCAGAGTTCAGTTTGACTGGATCCATCAGGCTGCTTACATACAGTCGGGTAGGTAGTAATGGTGGGTAGACAAATATCACTGAGATGCAGCTGACCAGCAGACCAGAACCACATAGGCTAGCTAGAACTTCCTTTCTACATGCATTTAATTAGTTCCTCATGTTATTATATCCTGCTTTTTTTCTCTTACTTTTTTTAGCCTAGGTTGTTGTGTGAAAGTCATTGCAGAAAACATGATCTAACATCTTTGTAAGAACTTCCATCAATTTGAACCAACATGGAATCCTCCAAGGAAGCATTTTGGCATGTGGCAGAGAGAGGCTTTTTTCTCCTCTTTGGACTAAATGAAAATTTACAAATGGGGGCTGCTTCTGACTCACTGGGGGATGATCCAGATACTCCTTAATTTTTTTTATTTGTATAAGATGACAAATGGGGATGATCATAGGTGTGTTGGCTAGGAGGGAAGATCACACCTTTGTGCCACTAGGAAATTGATGCTATTTCCTAATAACAAGAGGACTGTATTTGTGTCAGGTGGTCTGCGAGGGGAGGGAGCCTCAGTATTTTTGGTGGTGCCATGTCCATTGAAGCCTCTGAAGGATCAAAAACTATTCAAAAAAGAGAGTCATGTTGATGTAGCTGGTCTTGTATATACATGCTTAACCTTAAATATGAGATTTCTTTTGTTTTAAGAGGAAAAAAATGTGTATTTTTCAGAATTTTACTGAAATATAGACTTACATTTTTAAACCTGAGGAACGTTTTTTTTTTTTTTGTTTTGCGTGGCGCATAGGAAAGCTGTTTATGTTCAGCAGAATTCTCTCACCTCCTGAAGCTCATTGCATCCTTATTCACTGAATTTAGAGGAAACGGAGCATGTGATACATTATTGTAAAAATCACATGTAAATCACTGACACTGCAGGCAAAATAATAGTCCACAAAATTGGATGGGAATAGTTGTAGATGTAAAAATGTAAAACAAAACAAGAAGGATTTTTTTTTTCATTTTGTAATTCTTTAAACCTAGTGCTCCAAAAAGATTGGTTCCTTCAACTGTAGTACTCTGCAAAACAATTGTCAGAAAATGTAAGCATCCCCCAAGTTTATTGCCAGCAAAAGGTAGATTTTAGGGGCAATAGCAAATGAACGGAAGATCCACTAGACCACCTACAGGAGGGCTAATCCTTTTTGTCCAGATGACTTTGCTATTGAATATTTTCCTAGCTGTGATTAGATCAGTTCCTTACTTCTTGAGAAAGTTACTTGTAAGTAAAGGCAAAATAGTCTTTAGTAAGCAACAGTGCAATTCAGAAACTTGGAAAATAACTTCCCTGCTTCCTGAGCTGGCTTTAGTTAAACTGATGCAATGTTGTGGGGGTTGCCCAATTTATTATATATGTAGGAATGAAATAGCGTCCCGTTTTTTTGACCCTGTAAAGAAGACATGCTCAAACGTGAGATTCCAGTGGTGCTGGTGACACAGAGGATTCTTTCTCAACACTGGCTGAACCCTGCTGTTGTGTGATGACTTCGCATGGGTGCAGAAGCACTGAAGCATGCCTTCCTGGTCAGAGTGCTCCTTGCCTGTGTTTCTGCCTCCAACGTGCATCTAGGGCTGCTTTTGTGACTGTGACTGCCACCACTACCACGTTCCTCATCTATTTGTGGTGATGACTATTATTCTAGAGTTGGTTTCCACGTTCTGAAAATGATAACGGTGTAAACTACCAAGGTGTTTTGACTGCAAGAAGTTACAGTTCAGAGCTTTGGTTCATTGCCAGATTCTGACAACACACAAAAGCTGAAGGCTTCAAGTACGCATGTGATCTTCCTGTTAATGGAAATACTTCTTACAGTGGACATCTTGAGAGGCATGTTCCACATTGTATCCTACTTTCTGTAGTTATGAAGCCTTATTTGTACTTCCTGGGGAAAAGGGAAAGGCAGAAAGCCATGAGAACATGAAACAGCTTCCTGAAGTGGAAACTCAGTCTTCCCACATGCAACTTATTTCACTGCTGTTTGGAATAATGAAAGAGCTGATCTGTGCACTGGAAGTAAAATAAGTTTTAGTGATTCAGCAGTGCTTGCTTAAGAAGTTCCTGCTGAAACTGTTGCCATCTTGGAGTAATCATAAGGATTTAGATACCGTAATGTGATGGCTCTGGTCCTTGGAGGCTCTGTCTCTGGCAATAAAGCTACTGAGTAGTGATGACAGACACTAGCAAATAGATACACTGTCAGTGTGGGACAAAGATGAATATTAGTCCTCACCTGTTACTCCTCATCAGAGGAATGAGAAATGGTCCTCTCTGATTTAAAATTATTTATAAAGTCTTTAAAAAACAAATAAAGCATCCAACTTGGCTTCGGTCAAAAGTAGTTCAAATTACTGGTAATCTTTCCAGTGCTTTAATTAAACTTTGCCCCTTGCCCCCAAGGGTGGAATGAAACTGAAGTTGTAAAATAATGAAGCCAAAGAAAAAGGGAGGCTTCTGTTTTTCCAGGGAAGGTGGCTGCGTTGGGATGTGCAGTGGAATATTGCTGAATGGCAATTGAGTGAATCAGAATCAGCATGAGCCAGCTCAGACTCGCTACTGAAAAACCTCCTCCTGGCAACCAGAAATGCTTCCCACAAAAATGGATTCCTGTGAGAAGGATCATTCATCTGCTCCTGCTGGGGGCCAGTCGGAAGTCAAGAAAGTGGCAAAAGAATGTATGAAATACTAGCACTTAGAAGTTCTTACATAAATGTGTATGGACAGAGGGAAGCAGGCACGTTTTAATTTTGATTTAATAATACAATTTATGGAGATTGGGTCCAGCACAGGACCTAAATGTGTAAGGCATTTAAATACGGTATAGTACATTTGTGTAGAAAATCTGGTGTTTTAAAGATCTTTTGCCATCTTTTTTTTTTAATATTCACAGCTACCCCCCACCCCTTTTTTTAAAAATTGTGTTCAGTAGGCTTGAGATGAGGTTAGCCTCCACAGCGTCCCAATTATTTTGCTGCTGCAAAAAGCAGTACCTGAGAATCCAAGGACAAAGAAGCAGTGTAGAAAAAAATAGATGAAAAGAAATACCTGCACATCTACCCTCTGTATGTCTAGAAATAATGGCCTGATGAATAGTAAAGATAAAATAAGCCTTGGGATGGCGCAGCTTCAAGGAAAGAAGGTTTCTAAAACTTTTTAGTTATCTCCACCTGAAAACTGTTTCTCCTCTTAGCTACTTGAAGCTGGAGTAACTTGAGTGAAGACTTTCGAGTTATGCCAGGTCTAACTGGTGTAAACAGCAACAGCATGAGACCCTCAGTGATTTATCTTGTGATGGCTGAGACAAATCTTATCTAAAGATTCCTGGTTCTGTAGAGGATGAAACGTTCATTTTCCTGTCATCACTCAAGGCAATAGATAGTTTTATCTAATTCTATAATCTGTCTGAACAGAGCAGTTTTGAGGCTATAAACATGACTTAAGGATGTGCTTTCTTGTATTTCCAAAGCGGTCATCAAGGTCTTTTCCTCCGGCAGGCATCTTTTCTGCAGGCATGTTTTTGATCTTGTTTTATGACTGATGGGTTTTGTAGCAATTTTTAGTGGCTTGTTATTTTAAGATCAATAAAACTGAAATACTAAAAGCAGAAAGCAGACTTACAGACCCCCTGCATCCAGCCCACCCCCTCTTCCCACCGCGCATGCCCCAGCGCACCGTTTGGGCCTGCCCTTGTATCAAATCCCACTAGAACAAGGGTTGCGCTGAATGGCTCTGAGCAAGGTCCTACTTGAGCAGGTGACAAACTGGAGCTGCTCTGTCCTTTGCATGTTGCTTAAAATCTGTGTGCTGACATTACACACCTGACAGGTGGTAAACAGCCAAACGTGAATATACTTACCTGCCTTGCTTGAAATGAAGCAGGTCATCCTACTGGATGGCCCCAAAGCCGAAGGCCTGGGGTACACTTGCATTGGATAAAGCTGCTCGCTGAGCAAAGAATGAGGGAGGTATGAGACGCGTGGAGTTAACCCATGGGAGATGTTGTGTGCACACATCTGCATACAGGCCTGGGAGGAGGCTGCAAGCTGAAGATTTTTTTTAAATGTCCTTTCTTGAAAGAAAGGATTGGATGGGGTGTTGCTGTATTGTTCGTAGTTAATCGACTAGGGAACTTGAGACAAATTCAGCTGTACAGCAGTGTTTCAAACTTAACAAAAATAAGGCTTGGAGTTGGAACAGTGTGGAAACCAGTACTCAGCTCTTGAGGAGTACAGCAGTTCATCATTTTGTTGCTTTCTAACTTATTCTGCCTTTCCTAGGACTTTCCTAGGAAAAGACCAAAGGATTCAGTATTCTGTAGATCAGCCCTTTTGATTTTTTTTTTTTTTTTCAAGTTCCAGTGGTGTGCCAGGAAATGAGCCTGAGGGCTTTTGCGCAAAGTAATGCAAGTCTATTTGCATATTAACCTTTGGATTTCTCAGATTCACATGTGTGATAATTTGTTTGAATAAAGATTTGGATATAAAAATGGAATTAAACCTTTATGATAACCTTTAGAGTAATTTGGACATGTTCTCATTTTGGCTTGCTATTTGAAACCTATGCGGTTACTGATCCATAATGTGGGTAATGAAATCTTATCTGAAACTGTTTTAATATTTGTGTTGAGCTGTTAGTGTGAAGAGGCTCTTTTCTTGCCGCTATTTGTGTTTAGTTTTCTGCATGACTTATAAGCATAAAGAGCTATGGATGAGTGTGTTCTTTTAGTTTCAGTTTCAGATCCTATTTAGATCCCATCTTTGGATTTATCCCCCAATGGTGCTCCTTCCAAGGGAGTGAGAATCTTGAGTTTTTAGGTATTAAAGAGCTCTATTCTTTAATTTTTTTTTTTTTTTTCAAATTAATCCTTTAAACAAGCACATGATGTGTGAAACAAAAAGTCCTGAATGTTTTTCAGTCTACTTAAGTCTTTACAGAGCAAAGCTAAATCTGCTACTTGAAGTGCCATGCTTTTTTGGTATATATTTATGTCATGTTCATCACCGATGATATTGAAGACCTTGTGATGTTGTTTGGTTTAGCTATATTAATTAAAGCAATGATCTGCAAGTGATGTTTTACAAGCGGCAGTTCAAGAGAAGCAGTGTGAATATCCTTTGCAGTAGAAAACCATGTGATAGCTTCAGCTGTGTTTTTTGACCTAGACCTAAATCAGGTTGGTCTGATTTAATGCTTTTATTTTAACCTTGTACTACAGAACAAGTCCCAGAATTTATTTTAAAAGTATCCTGTGTTAAGACAGTTTTCACCAAGCAATGTATGAAAACCTTGTAACAAGCCAAAACTGCTGACAGGCAATTATGTGGGAAAGTGATTACTAACAGAGATGGTGGTAGTCTTTTGTTCGGGAAGAACAACAACAACAAAAGTGGGAGAATCACTTATGTTGTGTTTTGGAGATGTAAGTAATAATTACGATGTGCACTAGCAAAACCCCATACAACCTGTAGGCCAAAAAGAGTGTGTGTTGTGGCTTCACCTTAGTTATGGTGGCAGTTTTCAGTATGCAGTGTCTTTAAGGTCTGAGTTGTATAGCTGGAAAAACACACTGCGGTATGGTTATGGGGACGCTGTTGCTTTTAAGTTGAAGACTAGAGTTGATCAGAAGTGTGTGCATATATCTGGTGCCACGAAGAATAAAAAAATAAGAGACACCACCACCATCCCCTTTATGGAAAATGAAATCTTTTCAATCAGTATTCTTGAAGTGTTGCAGTAATTTCCAAAAGAGCCCATTCAGAATATCACAGGGGTCCTGGGAGTTCCCTGCTGGCCCTGTGGGGGGTTAGAGTGTTCCTATTTACAATTCATGGGCTTAATTCAAATCAGAGCTAGACTGCATCTTAACTCTGTGAATGTTCTTCAACGTCTCTGAATAACTGACCCTATTTTCCCCTGAAACAGCAACAGCATGCTTTGTGGCTGTAATTGCAACCACAAGTTTTTGTTGAAAGTTACCGATCGATAAGAGTTACAATTTCAGGTTAACGTAACTGAAATTTCCATTTAGGTCAACTCTGGCTGCACTTGAGGGGCTTGGTTTCTTGCTCCCCCAAACTCCAAGTGCTGTTGTGTAGGTTATCACGATGAGCTTTCAGTGGCTTGTTGCTAAGAAAACCATACCCCAAACCATCCCAGAACATCTACATACAGCCACATTTTGGGAGTCATGTAGCACATGTCAAATCTTTCAAACTAACCTTGGATAGTTTCTCATTTTAGGCAGTAGAATTTCCTGATGAAAAATAATGTTGAATACTTTCACAGTCATGTTATTTATTAAATCCATATTAGATGTGTCTGCCTACAGAATAAATTAATTTCAGCTCTACAGCATAACAATGAACTATTCTTTAATAAAGGGGGGCGGGGAGGAGAAAATGAGACTTTAATAAAGGAAACCAGATGCTGGCTTCATATATTTCTGGGGAAAGAAAACCCACGTAATTTCAATGCTTTTCATTGAGTCCCCTTGGTGAAATTATATTAAGTGTTTTGATCCAACGCAATTCTTAATGTAGTAACATCTTTTGTCTGGAGAGGCTCCTTACTCTTTCCAGACCAATAAACCGTACTGAGGCTGCTGCATTAGGTTGGTTTTAGTGTTTCTGTCAGTAAGGTAAGTCCTGATGCCTATTGATTTCTTTGTGTTTATTTTTAATACGTTCTGAGAAATTCCGCTCATTCTGTATGGCTTCTAATAGAAAAAAAATAATTAAAAAAATCTTTATTTTCAGAAATATTGAAGTGTATTTTTAAATAAACCTATTTGACTTTTTAGGTTCTGGTGAAATGGGAAGTCAGTCAAGCGATTGGAAAATTACTGTAATAGTAGTAAGCTATAGAGCTTTAAACACATGTGAAAAGCATGCTTTGATTTAAGCCTATCAGCAGAAACCTTGTATGTGGACTTGTGAGGGCTCTGATCCTGAAAATGCAGAGTACTGTTGAAGGCAAAGTTAAGAACATGCAGGTACGACCTCAGGAACAGGATTTTAGCAGCTTGTCTGATACTATTGTCTATTCGATTCCCATTCTTCAACCCTGAGTACAAACCTGTTTCCTCTAAACTGCATGAAGTTACTAGTTGGCAGGGAAGTGTGTCAGATTTTGCACAGCTTTTATAAAGACCAACTTGAAATAAAGGAGTCCTAAAGTGAGAAAAGGGAAAACTGAGAGAGGAATCTACTCAGAAGAGCTCAGTGGATGGATTTATAGAGCTCTGCTTCTTCCAGATTTTCCATTTGCCATGTTAATGGCATGCATCATTGTTTTAGGTCTTCCAGGTCAAATTCCTTGCTGGTGAAAAATCTAGCTTTAGAGCAGCAGAGAAGTTTTGCCTGTTTTCAATTGCACGTGTGAAGGCTTGGGAATGCCAGGAGTGCATTAGAATGGCACGGAGGACCACAGAGTTGCTGTGCTTGCAAGTGGCCAGTCACAGTAGTGTGGTGGGTGAGTGGCTTCTGGGCCAGAGGAGGGCTTGCCTGACACTGAGAAGCTGCTAGAAGAAAGCAGGAAGAAATCCAGTATGTCCCTAGTGAAGCCTTGGATAAAATAGGTGAAATTATGTTTCTGAAGGCAAATAGAGAGCAGTAGTGGGATCTTTTAAATGCAGTAAAAAAAAAGTTGTTGGGCAAAGAGGGACTTGCACTCTATGAGAATTGAGGGTTTGTATTTTTTAAAAGGCAGGAAAGGAGGTTTCTATTGCAGATGCAGAGGATTGTGGGAAAAAAAAAAAAAAGCTGGAAAGACTTAATATGTGTGTTAATGACGTCCCTGAAGAGGAAGTCAGCAGTAATCCCATTCTCCTCGTTCACAAACTTCAGAGTCAGAGCTTCCTAGCAAGGAGGCTAAGAATTTGGAAGGAAGACACTGACTTCTGGAGCATGGAGTTTTGATGGGAGTCTAAAGGATTTAGGCTCTTTTGCTGTGAGCAGGTTGGTACTCTCATAGCTTGATAAACACTCCATCTGGTTTTCAAGTGAGATAACTGAAGGTAGCTATTAAAAGATCAGTTCAAAGTGTGCAAAGAGGATATTGTTGGAAGCTTGTCTGTGACCAACAATGGAGTGCTGCCCAGAGATAACAGAAAAGCTAATTCGTCAGGCCTAAGTAGTTCTGAACAATCAGCCCTCGTGCCCCAAACCAGGATTCTCTAATGAGTCTTTTCAGTGGAAAATTTCTGCATGACTTTGATTTGTCTACTGATTATATCATAAAGTTTAACTGTAGTTAAACCGTAGTAGCTAAACAGTTAAACTGTAGTAGTTCAACAGTCCAGAGACTGAATAGTTAGTGCTTTTGAAAGGCTTTTGTTTACTGCAGCAAATGTTTAGAGAGCTCAAGGTGTTTGATGGTTTGGATGAAGTTTGCAATAGTTACCTGAATTTATTTCCTCAAGCCAAATGATTGCTAGACTAGAACTGCCTTTTAAGCAAAATGTTCCTAAAATTGAATAAATCATCTGTTTTCCTGACTTGTTATGCTGTGGGTTTGGTAGACAGCCAGTCTTCAGATACTTTGAGAGTAGAAAAAGCAACTTGTCATAGTGGTCCGTTAATGTTAAAGAACAAGAACTGATGTAGTCAAAGCATGTGTCTTTGGTAGTCCTCTTTCCGCTTTTGTCCCTGTTTTGAATCTGATATTCCCTATTTCCCAGCCCTTTTTTAATTTATTAAGGTTTATTAAAAAAAAAAAAATCAATGTATTATCTGTATTTGAAAAATAAGGATAAGCAAACTTCTTCAGTTGTCTGTCCTCCTCTCTGACTATTCAGAAGTGTAAAAACTGCAAGTGATAAGGAGCAGCATTTCTGAGCCAACATCCCTTGAGTGGACAAAGTTGTCACTTTATCGTTATGATCTGGCTGTATCCTGTGGAGATAATGGCACCAGATTTCCATCTTTCCTATTTCTTGCACGTTTTTAACGTGGACCATTCTTTTCCCAGTGCTACTATAGCATGTTGGCTGTTGACTGCCTCTTAGGAAGTCATCAACGTACATCCTGGATCTTGCTTTTTAGCTTTCATTTTTAGAGTGCTCAGTGGTTGCTACACAGAAAAAGTAAATCAGGTACTCTTATTGATCTGATGTCATCACTCCTAAACTAAGGAGCCACTCGTACTGGGAAGCAGTGATTTTTAAAATTCTTTTGAGTTAAATTTATCTTGCAGCGATAAATGCCACAAGCTGTCAGTAAGGCCAAACGTTTATTATGATTCAGGAAATGATTAGTCGTGTTTTGTATATCTGACAACATAGTTTATAACAGACAATACTTTTTTTTAGAGTTCATATTTTTCAATATATATATATATTTAATAAAGAAAAATATGCGGTGGTTCTAAATGGACCAGCATTCCACCTCAGTGTGACCATTTTCCCTACTTCCAATCTCCCATATTTCCATTTTAGTAGCCTGTAGCAATTGTTCTTCACCTTATATGTCATTTACTTTATGCGCTGAATCATTCAAAGCAAAGAAAGTGAAAAGTAATGAGCCATTCAGGCAATTTTGGCTAAAATTAAAAGACTTCAGTACTGTGCTGCTTAGTTTCTTGTGATAGCAAGTTGGATGCTGATCAGGGCAATAATCGTAACGAAAGGGTATTAAAAGAAAAAATGAAAACCTTCAGGTACACATTACAGATGCTAAAGCAAAGTGTCACCTTTCTTCGCACCTAGGGGAATGTGGCTGGCCTGTGTAAGGACAAGAACTTCCTCAGCAGTATTTTTTTTGATAAGTGTTGAACATTTCAGATGAGTGAGTAGAACTTTTGGCCTTAGAGAATTATGGGCTAGCAAATACATTTTAAAAGATTCTTGGAGACATTGATGAAAGTAACTTCTGGTTCTTGCCTTAGCACATGACGGCAAGGTTCGTACTATGGGCAAAAGCATCGGAGATTAACTAGAGATCGTTACCTGTTGTACACATTTGGAAACCTGTTTTAAAGAGTGCTGGCTTTAACAAAGTCCCATACACTGCTGGTTAAGTACAGGTGTTTTACAGGGAAGCATTTATCCTGTGTGGTAATGCTGGTAAACTTAAAAGGATAAATAGTTAAAAAATATATTTATATATATAAACAGAAATATATATTTGTTTATATGTATAAAACAAAAAAAATGGGAAAAAATAAAAATTGCTGTAGACAGATACAGAAGATGAGCCTCTCACTCAGGGAGTTTGTGGTGTACTCTGGCTAGTTCACTCATACAGATCCTGCTCTTCCTGCCTTTGAAAGTCTGCTTTCATGTTAATCAGGAATTTCAGACAAACGATAAGTGTAAGGTAGGAGATTGGCTTAGTAATCTTGTAGTTGGGACTCTTGTTATTGCTCACAGAACTGCAATTCGAGAGTACCTTTGTGTCACAACACAGTTATCTGTACTTGCAACTAAGCTGGAAAAAAGACAGAAGTTTGCATTTTCACTTGTCCATAGGGCCAAGCTTCAAATAATACATCCAATGCAAGATCAGTCCTAGTTAGGAGAGCTGACAGCATGCTAAGTTCTGAGATGCAAGTGTGTATCATAACGAGAGCAATTCCAAGGACATTGTCACATGCTGAGTCCATCTTTATTTTCATAATCGTGTAAGAGAGTTGCAAATAATATTGATGTGTAGTGTTTTCATTTAACTTCTTGCACAGAAAGAAGTTAAAATTCACTTTTTAATACCTGGTTTTATCAGTGTGCGTTTATTCCAGAACCATATTGCAATGGGTAATGAAACTAAAACAGTCTTGTTTTCATTTATGGGAGAGACTGTGACTCTCTCAGATACTAGGGATGGGTATTAGTGACCACAGGTCTATTCCTGTTTTATGTTCTGACCTCTATGGCTGTAACTGAATTCTTTCCACAAAAGTTAGAGTGCTACTGCTGAACTGTATTAAAAGCAGACCTACATAGAGTGTTTTGCATCTTGGTAAAGAGAACAGCTTTTTCCTGTAGTGCTGTAGGGTTTATGAATGATTTTTCCCCTTTGCTAGGCTTCCCAAACTGCCCAGCCCCAGTTTGGTAATTGTGGAATTGTAATGAGCACTGTTGGTTCTTCAAATTAATCTCATTCTCACATCAATTGTAATCCAGGTGTAGCAGGATGTATAAGAGTGTACTCTGAAGACCCAGAAAGTGTGAAGTGCAAATAGATGATCTCTTTCATCCTGAAAATGAGCAAACCACTGGAGCTAAAACATGAAGGAATGAGTCTTGTGCAAGACTCCAGAGATCAGAGGTCAGGTAATGAAATTGTGTTTATTTGTACTCCGAAGTAAGTGCAGTTTTAACCATGCCCTAGCCATGCAAACAAATGTGAACAATTTAGCATTACTAATTCCAGTGGATTCGGTGGCATGTACTTGTGTGTGCTTGTGTGTGGCATAGACTTGTGTGTGCTTGTGGCACCTGGACCTTCAGGTAGCCATCAGAAGTTTTATCTTCTCTGGGGAAGTCTGACCTTGTCACTTCTGTTCAGGAATTTTGAAGCTGATATATCTGATAAAATGTTCTCAACGTTAACTTTTACTTGAAGAGCAGTCGAGGATGCCCTTGATACCTGTGACCAAAGACAGAACAAACCATTTTTATTTTTATTTTTTAATATAATATAGTTGGGAGAAAGGTGGCTTTTGTGTTACCCTATTAAGTCAGAATCTGTTCTACTGCTGAGTGATTTATGAAATATGCATGCTTTTTAATAAATTTGTCAAAGCAATCTAGTCTGTTTCATCTCAAATGTGATGGGAGACAAACGGGTGAAGCCAAAACTTAAATGTTTAATTGATTAAAGTCATTTCAGCTCTGCTAAATTGGCTTTAATTTATTCAGTATAATTCAGTTCTTTGAGAACTTGTGATGGTAATAACATTGATACAGTATTTTCAGAGAGAGCAGGAGGTGTCTGCCTAGCATTTTAGGAAACAGAAGTTAGCACCACCCTGGAAATAGGAGGCAATAGCATGGACGAAGTACCGTAGGTTTTTCTGTATGATTTTGTGAAATATCCCCAAGGGTGATTTTTTGTGATGTCTTCATTAATTACTGATAAGCATTCCAAATGATTTACAGAGTTTTAGTCTTTTTCATATGCAGAAAGTAGAGATTTCAAAATGTTGAATTTTCTGCTGTTACAGTAATTTATGTACTGATGTTGCCCACCCTGGCTGTGCGATTATGCATGCACTGCATGTAGATTTGCTGACCTCTGCTGAGCTCCTTTAAGGAAGGGGAACAAATCTTTTGGAGTCAGCTGTATTTGCAAAGGTAATGCAAAGAATGAAATAGTATGAGGTTAAAGAAATTACAGTGAAATATGAATTGAATGGTCAGCAGCCATTCTTTTTGTTAAATTAATACTTAGCAGGTTCTTTGAAATAATCAGCAATTGGCTGATGGTTCAAATCTACTTATTTCGTGAGAGAAATTATATTTTTATAGGAAATATTGGTGTCTATTGATACTGTTCAGTTAATGAAGGAAACATTAAAATAGCACCACATTTCTTCATGGTTGTCATACATATTCACATGTATCCCAGCTTTGTGGTGCAAGTACTCTTTGTTGGAAATATAAGAGCCATGGATCTGCTTTGTTTAGCAGAACAGGCTGCAAAAAACCTGGGCTAGTTTGGTTGAGATTGGTTGGAGGTGAGTAATTTGGAGTCAGTACTTAAATTGAATCAGAACTGTATTTTAAACAAATGCATACCTGCATCCAGTACTGTTGAGGGTGATGGAAGTGCAGACCTAAAACAGGTAAGACAGATTTGTTCTGCATCCATGTAGAGAGGATACAGTTCTTGGTTTATTATTAGTAGTAAGATATCTATGTCAAAATATATATTTTTAAATGACTTGGTGTATTTCTATTTCTGGCTGTTTAGTTGTGTGACAAAGAGGAATAAATGTACACAAAAGGATGCACACAGTAGCTGCAGAAACAATCACTTCAGTGTGCTTAGCGATACGAGACATGAGGTCACTAGTACCTTTTAAAATACTAAGCTGAGATCTTTGTTTTGCTTGTTCAAATACAGACCAGATAAACAGCCATCTAAGCGTGTTACCATTTTACGATGGATTGGCAGGCCTTGTGAAATGGTGATGATTGGGTACGCTTCCCTTTAGGAAAATGTCCACACCTCTGAAATAACCATGACTGAGCTTTGCTATAACGTTTTACAAAAAACAAACAGAGACACAGAAAACCCTGCTTTAAATCAGTAGGGCCTCAGGATTTAGCTCAGTGTATCTGCCAGGATGGAGATCATGATTATAATTGAACATGATGTGTTAAGCCAGGGTCTTGCAGTCTTATCCACTGCAAAGGGCAGAAGGGAATACTGGTGGTAGAAAATGTGTGAGGATCTATATGGCAGGTAAGGTAACAGCAAGGTGCCATTCCCTTCATCTGTAGCTGCAATTAACACATGCAGCAGAATATATTATGCTTGTGACACGCAGCAAGGTCACGTCAATAGGAGAGGGGCATTTCCCTTGTGGAAGTGGAGTGTGAGTGCTGGTGAGAAACCAGGGTACTGTGGTTAAGAAAAAAAAGGGGCGACTGTATGTCTGTGTCAGTGCAGAGATTGAAACAGAAGTGTGGAAAGCTTGAACTGTAGACTTTCTGCAGCTGTACTGATTCAGCAACAACATCTGTCCTTTGTCCCTCATCCATGCTGGTCATTGTCACACAGTCTGCTCTCATCTCTAGTGTGTTTGTGCAACAGTTTCTTTTTTTTTTTTTTTCTCTCCCTTTTAAATTAACTGGCTTAAAATTTTAAAGAGATTGTCATGGGAAATCCTTGGGAGTTAAAAAAGTATGAAGACAACATTTTCAATGGGGCCAAAGAATTGATTCAGGCAGTATGTTACAGCAATTGCTTTTCTTAAAAATATCATCTTCTCTGAATACTATGGGCTCAACAGCTATGAGCTCTAAGTATGATTAAAGTAGATACTATTGAAAATAATTCTAACTTCTGTGATACAAGGGTAGCTTTAGAGGAAGCACATCTATAGAAAGGCTTGAATTTAAACTCTGGCCAAAGAACGGTATGTTGAGTCTGTGGTTTAGCACAGTGGTTGTAGCTGAACCTAAATAAGTTGAGTGCAAGATAGGTATGTGCTTATAGGTTACGTTAATCACTAGCAGAATGTAGTTGTGCTTGGATTCTCTGTTCCGCTGTAGGCCAGGACTGGATATCTAGAAGATAGGTTGTGGTTTCAAGGACAAGCCCTGAGTCTGCAGGATTTCAGAAATGGAGTTCCACCTCAGAATTTGTGTAACTGCACAGAGGTGGTTCCTGTAACAGTTTTTAAGCTTTACAGTCTATGTAAGTAGTTAACTGAAGTCTGGGGAGAAGTTGCATCACCTGCTATCAGTTGGTCAATTCTTGCTCTGCACTTTGTGTTCTGAAGAGGTGAATGGTAAAAATGGCCATGTCTGGTACATTGGTAAAGTAGGGTGTCACTGCTTAGCTTTTACTTCCTATTCTGAAGTAAATTCTGATTCTGATAAATACAAAAAAAATGAAGCCAGAACATCATATTTTCTGTAGTAGTTTTTGTATTCTTAGGGAAAAAAGAAGCTGCAATATGTAAGAAGTTGGGTATGCTTTAGCTTTGTAAAAACATACCACTCGTGCTTTCCATTTTGGCCTGGTATAGGTTTCATAAAGTAGATAAAAAGTGCAGGTCTTAATAACCTTACTATATAAAAAGGAACTGAGGAGGCCTCTGATAAATACTTGATGTGAGCTGATCAGTCACATAGACATCTCAGCTGCTGTTTTGTTGATTTTTCTTTGCATGAGTTAATATTTTGCAAAGCCACGGCTTCAACTCTACTAAGCAGAAGCTGTCTGAAGTGTTGCGTGGTAAACTCACAAAGTTACCCTTAGGAGGAGGAAATAAAATGAGGTCCTTGAGTTGTTCACTAAAAGTATCTTTTCCTGTTTTGTAATTACACCTTTAACACTTTCTCATATATCACCATGGTTCCTGAGTTTTGGAAGCACACATGACTCCAGGAGCAGTCATAAAACAGATGACACTTCTGCTTTCCAGTTTATGCATCTAAGAATCTCATCTTTACCTTCTTCTCAGTGAAGGTTTATTTTCAGCTGCTTATCCTCCACCATTTCCAAGTATTTTCTGAAGACACTGCCCTGTGAATATAGCATGAATAATCAGGTTGAGAGCTGAGTGCTCTTGAGAGACTTTCTTTTGGTATGAATGATAGAATCATATGACTTTACTTTTCTTATGCCTACCTGAAAACAATCCACATTTTATATAAGTTGTTTCGTTTCCATTGAATAGGTGTGGAGATCAGTTCTGTGGGCTTTCTGTAGTCCAAAAAGAGGACTCGAGGCAAGATAGGCATACAAAAGCTTCTGCCGTTTAGAAGGCTGTTATCCGTTTCTTTGGCCTTCCCTAACTTGTTGGTCTTCACACACTGAATTTTAAAGGGAACTTCTCTGTAATGGAAACTTGAATCATGATTTTGAAGAGAGAGTAGTGTTTGTTTGCCGATGTCTACCTGCAGTGTGTGTTGATTAAATTCTGCTTTGTGGAGACACTGGCTGGAACTTTGGATGGTGATTTGGGTTCAGTATCAAACCAGGTGAAGAATAATTAAACCCAAACTGGGCACTGTGTGTGGGTGTGCACGTGCAAGAGCATTTCAGTACTGTATGGCAAAAGATGTTTCTTACAGGGTTGGCAAAGCAGGCAGCTGATTGCTTTCTCCTGCAGTTACCTAAAATCCCATATGTTTTGCAAGCCTAGCCTTGACTTACAGAGTTGACCATAAAACTGTTTCTGATGCAGAAAAAGGCAGGGAAATATTTTTAAGGAACTTTAATTACCCTAACTTCATTTTTTTTCCCGTTATCTTTTTCTTTTTCCACCAGCTTCAAAATCCTAATGATTCTTTGAAGAATTATGTTTCATATAGAGTAACATACTCAGTCAAGGTATCTAAACAATCCCATATGGCATACGTTTTTACTTGGGTTGAAATGTATGCAGCAATTTTGTGTAAAAATTGTATTTCACAAATCAGTCGTGCATGCAAAAATGGCACGGACTACAAGAAGTAACAGGATATTCTCACGATCCTGAAACACCAGCATGATCTAGCATGTGTTTAAAATAAAGTGGGTATTTCCATTGTTTTTTAAATGATCATTTGCTTTCGTAAAATTAAGTATAAGCTTAAAGATTTAACCCAAGTTAAATTTACAAGAAATATTTGAGTCAATAGTGGTATGGTTTGCTACTTGGTCTCTTTTTCCCTTAAATCATGCATTGTGAGTTGTACACCCAGCTTAGCTGTGAGAGCTTTAAGTACTTACAGTAGCTGAAAGGAGATGGTTGTATACGTATGGGTTTGATAAACTGGCATGAATAAACAAGCATCCATTCCAAAGTATCTCCATGGTCTCCATGATATTTTCTGTGAGTCTCAGACCATGATATGATTTAAGTTCAAACATTCAAGGGATTCCCAGAAAAATAAAAATTGTTTCCTCTTCCAGATCTTCTCATCATAGTGTTGTTTTCCAGCTCTGTGATGTTTTCCAACACAGCAGATGTTTAACAAAATGACCTGAAGCGTTGTTCTTCACTGTTGATACTTTGCAAACAACAAGGTCCATTTACAGATGTTATCCTAAAGTATTTAATTGGGTACAAATCAGCAAACAAGAGAATGTGTCTAATATCTGGCATTTGTGGTTAAAATTTAGCCTTTCAGAAACACTTCTGTAGGATTATTGCATGCATTTGTTAGTACATAAGATAATTGTAGGTACTGGGGTGCCTGAAAACAGCATATGCTTAATTTTAGGCTTTTGTTTCGATGCTAAGCCAGCAGTATCCACAAAGGAAGTGGTTCTTTGCTTCATATACCCAGGCTGCTTGTTCTTGTCACCATGTCACCTCCTCCATTGCTCTTGCAAAATAGTGTGTGCTCTTGTATTGTGAACCTGTAATTAAACTGGCAAAAGAAATAGCTGTTTTTAAGCCATGTCTGCATCTTGAGATGGTTTGCTGGGTAGTTGTGCAGTGTCTGTGATCTTGGACACAGGAAAAAAAAGCTGTGTGATGAAGCCCTGGTGCGGATGTACATAGTGTGCTGTGAGCCCCTCGCTATTCAGCTTCAAACACAGAAGTGTAACTGAGGCACTGAGTGTCCCCTCAGAAGATTAGGATAGAATGGCTGGCATGCCTCGAATTCACACGCCATCATGCTGTGCACTAGCTTCTGTGTACAGATGAAGCCTTAAGTTGCTGATGTAGAATAATTTCAACTTGTTTCTTAAATTAGTTTTCTAACATGGAGTTGAGTTTCATTTGACCTACACTAGTTTTTCTAAGAAGGTTTGCATATATAAAATCTTCATGGCTCTAATAAGTCTAGCCAGGAGCCTCATTAACATTATTGCTATGATCACAAGGCAGATTCTTGTGTAAAGCTGACAGCCAACGGCCCATGCTTAATTTGGTGCCCAAATTCCTTCCTGAAATACTCAATATGATCAAGAAGGGCTGGATACACCGGGATGGCTGTTAGGATTTGTGGTCTGTGGTCTTCCCTAAAGAATTTCTTAAATCAGTACAATAATTATGAAAATTTCTCCTACTTGTCAAAATTTATCTTTAAAAATGCATTTTCGTTTTAACTGTAACACAAATCTGAAAATATTTTCAACAACTTTTTTCCCCAGTGTTTCAAAAGTACATTTCTTTCCCTGTGGTAATAGTGCAGAATTATTTTTTCAAAGGGACAAGATTTTATACCATGAGAACAAGAGCTTCAATGCATGTAATTTTATCAGAGTCAATGCATATTCTTATGAAACATATAAACTTTTATGTTTGGAGGTGAATGAAATAGTCAGGGCCTCAATTCTGAACATTGTCAGCTTTGATTATCCCATGTGGTAAAAGAATAAGATAGAATACATTATTCAAAACATATGTAATATTCAGTTGTGAGAACATCCACTGACTCTATAAAGGAGAGAAGAAAGGTCAGTGACACTGCAGCCTGAAGTTCAGAGATCCCTTGGCTTGTACTGACCTGCTATAGTAACTCTGGCAGTACGGCGACAAAATAAACGCAGCTGTATTGCTTCCAGACATGAGCTGTCTTGTGCAGAGTTAACTTGGGTGTCATTGGACTCCTGGTGATGAAGTTGCAACCTTGAAAAGCCACCAGATAATGATTGAAGGCCAATATTTTTTCCTTCTATACAAGCTTAAAAGCTTTATGGAGGTACCTCACCAACAGCGGCACTACAGGGATGAAGTATGAATTCATTCTTAGTAACTGTTAATCTCAATTCTCCAGATCATCAATTTTCTACCTTTTTTTTTTTTTTTTTTTTAACTTCAAAGTAATTTAAAACAACAATTTAAAAGTTATGTAAGTATAAGTTGATTGAATTCAGCATTTTAAGTCTCTTCATGTTCAGTAGCCTGTTCCAACGGGTCATGCAGTCACTGCATGCCACTTGAAACGCTGCATTCAGTTGGCAAAGTGTGTTAATTCATGCCGAGCATGTTACGTTCTCCTTTATGGCCAGTCTGCAAAGCTGGGAGCCTATACGCGCCAGCAGCACGGAGTGGAAACCTGCAGTCACTTTGTGGAGGGAGTGCAGAGCTGTTGCTGCCAAAACGAAGCCTTACGCGCGGTTGTCAGCACACGCACGGTTATACAGAACCATCATCGTTGCTTTCATCTGGAAGTCTGTTGTTGAAGTCAAGACTTTTACATCCAGCTTTATGTCCTTGCTGACAAGAGTTTAGTTCAGTTTAGGATTCTGAGTTTTTTGTGGTGCATGCCTGCCAAGGATATGCCCTGTATGCACTGATTAAATATTTAGTACTCTATTCCTTGTTACCCCCATAGTTGGAGAGCGTGCTCTGGTTTTGTCAGTGGTTATTCCTGTCCCGTGCTGATGTCCTCTCTCCCTTCCTGCTGCCTTGTCTCTGTGAATCGCCTTTGTTGATTTCTGTTATCTCCCTCCTTGTGAAATAGTCACAATGGTTCATAGGCACGAGACAGCACTGGGTGCCATGGCTGTGTAGTCTGCAAGGAGATTCTTTCAAACAGGCCACCTACTCCTGTTTCCTGATTTAGGGACTGGGAAAATGGGGGCAGGGGCGGTACACAGTAAGGAAAACAGTGTTAAATTCAGTAATCAGCCTGTGTTTTTTCCGTTCAACATAGAGGTGTACAGATAAGCAGTGTGAAATCATGTCAGAGTTTCCTAAATTTAAAAAAGGAAGTAGGAAAGGGAACTAGCAAAATGGATGTCCCCTTAAAATAGCTCGCTGTTTTATACCAGACTAATGGAGCTCCTGGCCAAAAGCCAGACCCTCAGCTGGTGCGAATCGGCCTTGCACCAAGAAAATCGGTGCTGCCATTCAGATTTGTCACCACTGAGAATCTGCACCGAAAGCTGTAAAGGAACATTTAAATTTTGTTGCTTGTTTAATTAGAGAGAGGAGATACAATTAAGATTCATAGGTAGGTGTCATTTTTACCCAAGAATTTTGCAGCTGAATTAATTGTGCATTATTAATGTAATCAGTTTAATTAGGAAAAAAGATGTGTTTATGTTAGAAACAGTACAAATGAAAAATATTTTTAAACTGGGCATACTTCCAATACACTTTATTGAACTGTCTCATTTTTCACTATCTCCCATTTCAATCCAAGAGTTATTTTTTTATTTTTTATTTTTTTCAATTTATTTACAACCTATCTTAAGTGTGTGTTGAATTCGGGTCTTTATTACTATTTATGTTGATCTTTCAATATAAACCCTTAGGAAATCCAAGTTACATGTTTTAACCCCTTTTGAGGCTATCAAGATGCTGTTCTCTAGGCAGTTGTAAATGAAACATTTTTATTAAGTAACTTACAACAAATGTTGCAGAACCCTCTAGGTCATTTGTTAAAGATTGGCTGTACTTGTGTTAGTGATGGGAAAGAATGATACAGTCCTGAGAAATACTGGAAGAGGAAATTAAAGTTTGTTTTATGTGGATCCGTTGGAAATGGGTCATGCTGAGGTCTAAGATGTATTAGAAATGATTTTGTGAAGCACTTGTACCATGGTGTGTGTTCCTTTATATAATGAATGCTTCTTTCAGTTTTTCTCACCATTAAGGGGTATATTATCTATAATAGAGACAGATAAACTATATTAACACAACATTAAGACTGCATAGATAAAATCTGGTAAAGTTAAGAAATACAAAAGGTAGTGGATTCCCAGAAGAACATCAGGTTGGGAGTACTTGACAGTCTCTATGTTGTGTGGTATCAGCTTTATATGAGTAGGGACATGTTGTGCTCCAGCTCAGATCTTCACATTCCCATTGCTTATCTGGAGCTTACTAGGTCTGTGTAGCTCTTATCTCAGTGCTACTTGAATATGCTTCTGTGGCATAATCACACTACTGAGGTACTTATTTCTCCTGTTAGTGTGGCTTTCACCCTTCAATGCTCCATTTGGAGAAGTCTTGCTGGATACGTTGTCATCAGGAAACAAAGACTAATCTCAAAAACAAACAAGTAAAAGAAGTGAACTTCCTTTTATAGTGGAAGTCCTTTGTTAGGATGCAGTTGACCTTAAAGCACCACACCTAAACTGTGTGTACCTCCACTGGAGTCCAAAGGAGCAGTGGGCTGATGCTCGCTCAGACAGCTGGAAGGGAAGGGCTGCTGCAGCAGCGTACCTGCCACAGGCTGGCTGCTGGGCTGTCCCCAGTGCCTGGTGACTTGGCACTGAGCTGTACGCTGCCAGAGGAGCCGGTCTAGTCACTCGTAATTCTGGATTACAGTCTAAGGAGTTGAGGGCAGTTGACCCTACCCTAATGATGCTACCACAACCAACACAGAAATATAATTGTTCTAATTGAGTCTGGCTCCCATGTTAATTTACTGAGCACAAGATTCTGTAAAAGGTAAAGTCTATGTGGGATTAATTATTAAATGTGAAGTTTCTCAAAAGGGCCTAAGGGAGCTAAGTGCCTAGTTCCATTAGTCATCTTTGGATAATCCCAACCTAAAAGCCTAGACAATTCTCTCCTCTTCTTAAATTCTCTTAAAGACTCTTGATTCAATCACAAAATAGCGTTTACATTCAAAAGGTTGCGGTCTCCTTCTGCTTGGTACTTACTTTACACAAAACAAGGTGTTCAGATTTGATCTAATCAATACACCTAGTTAGATAATGGTAAATAAAATACTGTTGCTATTGCATGCGTTTGTACTGAAAGAAGAGAAAAGTGTTCTATGAATGAAAAGATAGTGACAAGCCTCCTCCAGACTGGGAGAGTGGAATAGTAAGGTCTGGGTGAAATGTGCAATGACTCCTTGCCGAACTGATGATACAAGATTAAGAAACCCACAGTCATCTTCATAGACTGAAATGAGAAGTGATGGATTTTTTTTTTTTTTTTTTTTGGGGGGGGGGAGATGTAAATATATTTAGTCAAATTAAAGTTTATCAAATGCATTAAGAAGTTCCTGCATGCCACCCTCCAGTGCTGCCAGCTAACTTCTCTTTACAGTTGGCAGAAGCAGTTTCAGTTACTTTTTAAGTTGTCACAGTGGACTCCAAAGGAGTAGACAGGTCAGTGCCAGTAGCATGGCATTCTCTTTTCAAATTTAATCAGCCTCACTTTTGAAGCTATTGCCATTTCAGTCTCCAGTTTAATTTCCATTTTTTTCACTCCAAACCTGTCATGTATACCTTCTGTGAATTTTATGTGAACACACCTTTGTCCAGTGCTGTTACAGAAAAGAGAGGTTACCATGTTGACCTGGATGGAGGAGTGTTGCTGGGGCTACCTGCAGTGTGTGTGCCTTGTTTTAGGTTGGTTTTTCCTTACAATATTAGTAAGCAGGCTTTCTGTAGATGGGAAGGAATTCATGTTCTTGTACTTCATAGGATTTTAGGGATTAAATACCTGCTGGAATCAGAGAAACTGTATTGTAAATAGAGTTGCCCAGCGAATACCGGTAGGTGGTGTAAGGATGCAGAGCATACGTTCTAAAACTCGATAGGTAAGGTGGCTCACAGAGCAAATTAGTAAATGTAATTAATCCACCTTTCTCAGATAGGTTTTGAAGTAGAATTAAAACAAGCATGTGTTTCCAGGTCTCTGTAGCGTCAGAATAATTTCTCTCTTCTTTAGTGAAGTTTTGTGACCCTTCAGTGGAGTATCGAATGGGGAATGAGTGTTCTGTGACAAAGAAGAATCTTTGTGAAACATTTCGTTTACTCACTGGATGACTTTTCTTATTTCATAAGGAAATACCAGAACTTTGGAAATCCATTTTCTTTAAAATAATTTAATGTGGTTGAAAAGGATAAATAAAGGAAATAGTGGAATACTTAAAATAAATGTGGTGGTGTTAGAACACTATATATATCCAATTGGATTAGTCTAGTTAATCCAATAGCGATTAGAAAAGATTATACGTTTGTTTGGATCCTTTCATGGATTAACCTGGTCAGTCGAGGTTGATCAAATTAGACATTGTTTTTCTAATTGGTCCTTGAGTTGCATAACAGATGGCTAATATTCACTTTAATTAGAAATAGTCTTTTGTTTACCATTTTAAAGTACGGTAGCTGAGCTTTTCATCCTCTCTGCAGCAGAAAAACATAAAAATTATAGCAGGCACGCATGTTTTATGCATTTTTTTTTTTTTTTTTTTAATTTTCTCTCTTAAAGGTGCTTGGAAAGTACTTTACTTCCTAATTTTCTCTAGTCTAGTTCTCTAGTGTGAAAAACATACCAGTTAATAAAATACTCATGTTTCAGTTTAACGTGCTTGTAAATCTCAAAGCTTCATATCCTTTTCTCCAGAATTCTTTTGGGAAATAAGAGTTATTTGTTAATTCATCAAAATATTTGGTTTCTTTCAAACCCAAAGTAGTTCTTCAAAATATATTGCTGTATTGTAAAGCAAATTAAGGAATGTAAAAAGAAAGTTTTGTGTCTGTCACAAACCCAGTAGTCCAGATGGATGAGCGCTGGACATGGAGAACAGCGCTGGCTATGAGTGTCCATGGGACTATCAGAAGAATCAGAGTTGTGGTTTTATTAGTGATGCTGGATGCTATTCACTGTTAAGTGATTTTGTGACAGATGTTGACCCTTGTCAGGCTGTGCTTGAGCAGTCGAGGCCGGGTATCAGGCTGGCCTCTGCTTCTCTTTGGGGCCGCAGTTTGGTCACCCGTTCTTTCCCTTTCCCTGACTATTTGGCTTCTGCTAGGCTTCTGCCACCAGACTTTTAGATTGCTGCAGCCCCGAGTTTCTCTGACTTCCCTATTGCCCTACGTGCAATATATAACCCCTTGTCATTGTTTTAATTTTATCCTTGCTCAAGCCCTTGGGCATGGCATCCCAGGTACCAAACTCACATAGTACCTAAAATTCCTGGAAACATCCTTTAAGTTGTGACAGAAGCAGGGAAAGCTAACTGAGCATTTTTTCAGCATTTGTTTCTCTGCCAATTTTTATGATCCTAAACGTTTAAATGTTTAGTAGCCTGCTTTGTTGTATTGCCTACTTGTTTTGCAAAGATGATTTCTATAACAGGATTTTCATCACAGCAGCCAAAGGGAAAAAAAAAAAAAAAAGCCCTCCCCCCCCAAAAAAGGCTGCATTTATATGCCTGTTCAATATCAAGTAACTGCTGGTAGTACCAATAAGCATTGTGTGCGTACAGGGCCCCATTTTTATTTTCATGACAGTGAATTGACATCCTGGGGCCAATTCCTTAAGTCATAACTTTTTTTTTTTTTTTCCTTCTCAATCTTTATTCGCAAAAGCTTGACTGATTTCATTTGGGAACAAAGGACTAGCTATGCATTAAGTAAAAACTGGTTGAACACCACTGGGATTAAGCCACTGGGATTAGTACAGACTCGTAAATGGCAGTTGTGTTTCATTAACTTGGTAATTTTTAAGCTTTTCTCACTTCTGACGATTCTTCAGTGCAGGTGTACATTTTTGAATAGTGAATTGAAGGCTTCTGATAATAGGCTTTTTTCTTGTGTAAGATTTTGGACACCTAAAGTTGGTTCATCACCTTTTCCTCTCTTTCCCCTTCTTCTGATATTCTGTGAATCTCTGCAACGTATTGATGTAGATAGATATGTGTCTTGGGAATTTTTATTTGTGCTGTTGTAAGAGGTAGAAATCATGCCACAATCTCAGACCCGTTTCTGTGTGGAGGAGAGATTCACCTGCCAACTGTCTGAGGTCTGCAAGAGGGACAGGATTGGGGTCTCAGTGTAATGCAGTGTTTTGCTCCTGGTCAAATCTGCATCGTTACAGTAGTGCATGGATCCTGACCTGTTTCTGGTCAACACTTGTTATTCTGGGGGCTTTGCTGGCTCTACATGCACCTTACCCTTCCTTCAGGTAAACTTTTCTGTTGATGTAGTCCCTGTATTGGTGTCTCGGCTGCTTGAAATGAGCCTATTGCATTTAGACTAATGCAAACCAAGCTGGTTTAACTCAAGCAGGTGTAATTCTGTAGATCGAGGAGAGGTAGTGTGGAACTACAAAAGTGAAGATTCCTTAATTTGTGGTTTGCATTGTCAGTGCCTTAAACCTCACAGACTGCATGAAGGGGAAGCCAACTGGTTTATCCAACTTCTTTCAATTTCCCCACATAAAGATGCCACAGAGCAATTTCAGTTCAAATCATGGCAGCTGGCATCATTTACAGAACTGTCTCCTTTCTCGCATTCAAGTGCATGCAGTTTTTAGTGGGTTCTACAGCTTCTACAAAGGCACAAGTGGGCCAGAACTTCTCAGAGAAGTCAGATGAATTTTGATAAGGATAAATTGCAGGCTACTCCAATAACAAAGGTAATGAAGCAGTACTTGTGTGGTGTACCTTCTGAAGTAGAAAAAAAATCACAGAAAAATACTTTAAGGCAAGGGATGCTCTCTGTCAGTAGAGATCCGAAATGTTTCCTGCAGAAATCCCTGCTCTATGGCCAATTACAGCAACAGTAGGCACGGCTACTGAAAGAAACCAAGGAGGAAAGAGGCAGAGAAGGTATTACTGAAATTTCCTTTATTTTGGCATTAAAAATCAGTGCCAGTCGTTAATAAAGTTTGTATTTAATTTGATACTTGAGCAATTCTAGAGAACCATTTGGGTATCAACCACATTTCAAAGTTTCCCTGCGGTGGGGTGCTTTTTGATGGATCTTAATTTGTAGATGCAGCAAACTAATTTTAAAGCTTTTGCTGACCTTTTCCCTCTTTCTAAATAACTACAAGTAAATACATATTTTGTGGTTTTCTTCTCGTTGATGTACCGGCCTCTCACATGCACAAACCTAACATCGGAATTGCCTTCTCAAAGTTCTCTCACCATTGCCTATAGAAGAATTATCGTGTCAGTAGGTGTGAGGTGTAGGTGACACAGGTCAATGTTGACTGTTAAATAATGTTAATCTGGCCTAAATATCCACAGACCTTTAAAAAAAATAAATTTTTTTTTTTTTTATTCTACTTACTCTCATGGTAGGCAAGCATTTCAACGCTGGCAAACATTAATGTTTGCTTACTGCGCAAAAGATTCACGTGCTATATTTTGGCACAGGTAGTTTATTTGTCCTAGTACCCATATCAAGGAGATAATAGCTAAATTACTATAAAGGAGCATGATAAAATGACAAATTGGTCATCAGACATTCATTCTGAAAGACATACAAGTAGAGCACTGCAGATTCAAGAGACCTGTGCTTTCTCATGGCATCTGCTGAAGACTGGCTTGGTGAATTTGAGCCCATTATTTAATTGTTCCTTAATTTGTAAGGAGAGCTGCTTATTGAGGTTGGTTGTTAATTACTCTTACTTGCAGATAAAATTGGAGAATTGTGATCACAGAACTGTAGGGGTTGGAAGGGACCTTGAGAGATCATCAGGTCCAACACCCTGCCAAAGCAGGTTCCCTAGAGCAGGCTGCCCAGGTAGGCGTCCGGATGGGCCTTGAATGTCTCCAGAGGAGACTCCACAACCCCCCTGGGGAGCCTGTCCCAGTGCTCTGTCACCCTCACCGTGAAGAAGTTCTTTCGCATGTTGGTGTGGAACTTTGTGATCCATTTTTTGGCCATTGCTCCTTGTTCTGTCCCCACAAACTACTGAAAAGAGGTTGGCCAGATCCCACTGTCTCCCATGCTTAAGGTATTTGTAAACATTAGTAAGGTTCCCCTCTCGGTCTTCTTTTCTCAAGGCTGAACAGAGCCAGGTATCTCAGCCTTTCCACATAGGGGAGATGCTCCAGGCCCTATCTCATCTGTGTGGCCCTCCACTGGACTCTTTCCAGGAGATCCCTGTCATTTTTGTACCGGGGAGCCCAGAACTGGACACAGTACTCCAGATGAGGCCTGACCAGGGCAGAGTAGGGGGGAGGATCACCTCCTTTGATGATGATGGTTAGGTGAAGTACAAGTCACCGTCACATACCCAAATCATGCCATCCTGGCTGTGGCCCTCACTGGAAGTTGTGTTCAGAAATTCCAAGGGGCTCGAGGCTTTGAAGGGGCTGCAAGGGTTCCTTGGCGTGGGTGGCACTGTACAAAGAACAGTGGCATTTGAAACCAAACCTGAAAATGTAATTTTCTTCTTATGATGATAATAACTGTGTTTACAAAGCCAAAATAACTTGCTGGAAGCTTAAGAAATGTTTTGAGCTTTAATTTTCATTGAGGGGCAACCATGGTAGTGAGAAATGAAAACAGTCAAAATCCAGCAGCAATCATTCAGTTTCCTGAGGAGAAAAATTTTAATTGAGATTTTAAAATTGACAGTTTTGCTTCGGGGGAAAAATGTAGCTGAAGCGTTTGCAGCTCCTGGTTCATCAGCCAAGGTGAAAGTACAAGATTTGTAGTGACTTTTCTTTGATTTCAGTTTTCCTTTGCTCTCCTTCCTGCTTACATCTCAAGTTCTGAGGAGGAAATTAAATCCTGAAATTGAAGTCATAACTGAACAACACTGCATTTGTACAGGAGAGACTATATGACCACAGGGAGAAGAATCTCAGCTGAAACAATGCTGTTTTTAGATCTTTCTGTGATATGTATGATGAATCTTCCATTTTTCACATTTTGTTTTACTCTATTTTTCTTTTGTTGCAGCGGGTTAATTGCCAGTCTGTCAGTAGAAGAACGTCTCACCTGTCAAGACCTGGCAGTAGGGGAGCAAGGCAGCAGAAAAAGCAAGGGAATCACAGGGGACAGTTTCATATCCATAGGGTAGCTGATTCCACTGAAATTACATGAGTCTTACAAGTAATTAAGTCCAGATCTCTCTGCAAGGCCTTTCCACCCTCAGCCGAGTCTACAACTCCTCCAGGTTTGGTTTCGTTAGCAAATTTGTTCAAAACACCTTCTAGTCCTACTTCCAAATCATCTATAAAAACATTGAAGAGGACTGGCCCTAAAATGGAGCTTTGAGGGACCCCACTGGTGACCATCTGCCAGCCTGATGTGGCCCCATTTACCACAACCTTTGAGCCCTGCCTGTCAGCCAATCTTTCCCAGATTAACAGCTTTTTCAGTTTTTTCAGCTGTTAATCAGGGAAAGCTATGCCTCCGATGGTTCCCCTTCCAGCCTGCTGAGGGCTTGCATGGCATGGTCTCATTACAGCCAGGACAGTTTATAAGTTCATTGGTAGGTCTGGTAGTCTTTCAGTAGAGGATTCTTTCTTTTTAGGGTACCATGTGGAAGTCCTTATAAAGCATTGCAGAAGTCTGTCCTATACTTGTGTTTAGCAGGCAACTGTATTGTTGTATTGTTTTCTTATGAGAATGGCACTAAATTGTATAAAAAATTTTTTTTTTTTTTTTTTTTTTTTTTTTTTTTTTTTTTTTCAGAGGGTAGCTGGAAATGTAGAGTAAGAAAATGAACAGGATTTCACTGGTTGTATCTTTGTCTTTGGTGTAACTGTGCTCCCCTTTCCATCCATGTTGCAGTATGTATGTAAGAATGAAATAGGCGCTACCAACCTTAAATTTTTTTTTTTTTAGCAAAACCCAGCATTTCTGTCTTTATTCAATAAACTACTGAAGCTCTATCAAATGTTCATTAATGGTTAAAAAATAAAAAACATATATTAAAGATCACATGGAAATAAAATGGGGGTCTTCCATTCCCTTGTATTTTGAAGAGCTTCGTTTGAATCTTTTTGAATGCTTTAGATATTTTGTGCTGATCAATATATTCCACATTCCATTGAAAACCAAATGCACATTTAAAAGCATGATAAATTACATTAATCTTTGCAACTTTCATGCAGAATGTTTGATTCCTATTGAGTGGATTTCAGCCTGTTTGCAGCTGTACAGTTGAGGTGGGTAAGCTGTATGAATTCAGCATTTAGTCATTTGGTAACTATATACAAGGAAAGTGAAATGACGATTTAGGGATGATGTTTCAAAATGACATCTCAAGAAAAAGTGAGAAAGGAGTGGCAGTAAGGTGTTTTGCTCCCTTAGGAAAGGACTTAAAGTGGTTATATGGGTGTAAGAAGAATGGTCTTGAGATAGGTATTAATAGAGTTAAGAAAGCTGTTCAAAAGTGTGACGGCGACAGAGATGAAAGACATTCAGCAGTGTAAGGAGACAGGGAGTTGGAGCGGGAAAGAGCATGATTGATGGTCCGGAAGAGTGGAGGAGATTAATTCATAGAGGCTGAAGGAGTAAATCCATGGAGGATACTGAAGATGTGAGAAGGATGATATATGGCGATTTACTTTTGTCATTAATCTGTGGATAACGTGGCTATTGATTGAGGGAGACCCCTGAAACCATGCAGTGCAGGATCCCACTGGGGGCTAATTTCAACATTGCCTTAGCTGGAGCAGGACTTTGCTCAGTGAGCTGCCCCAGTGACGAGAATAGGATGAATTTTATAACAGTCTGTAATTTTTGCATTGTTTTGTCAGGTTAGTTAAAATTGGGAAAGAGTCCTAGGTTGCCCACATGCGATGGATTGAAATGTCTGCCAACATTTCAGGAAATAGTTTTTTTGTAGTAGTTGTACATGTCACTTTTGTGCAAGCTTCCAGCATGTCAATGGCAAATCTTGCCAAAAATGTTAATAGTATTTTTATATAAACGTATAAATATGAACTATATAAACAGTATTTCTAAAGAAGCTAAAAAGTTTTCAGTGCTTGGGAGTCTTGGAAAGTTGTTATGTTGTCCTCTTTCACAAACAAGCAGCACATTGTTTTAGCTGTCTTTATCCGTGTGATCGTGACAGCCTTTTTAGATGCTGTTATAGTTGATTCAGGGATCCTAATATTACTTGTCTTAGTTGCTTCAGCTAGCTGAACGCTGGGTCTGGTTTATGTAGACTTGAATTTAAATGTGCAAATTAACTCATGTTCCCAGGAGAGTTTTACAGTCAAAGTTGAGACTAGATTATATAGACACTGGGAAACTTAATGACCAACTTTCTTGGGGTCCCCCCTTGATTATTGGAACAATGCGAACACTGTTTAAATATATGGCTGTGATTAAGTATAAAAATTAAAATCTGAGTTTAGGCAGAGTAGCTACTTAAGCATGCCAGTCTGTCACTGCAAGTAGGAACAGCAACATGCAAGGGAAGGAGCAGAAAGGCAAGTGAATCCATATGCTTAAACACAAAGTTCAGGAGGTTATTCGAGCAAAAGGAATAGCTGTCAGAAACTGGAAATCCAACACTAGTGAATCCTGGAGACAGAGGCACAGGCTGGAGTGGGCAGTGTGAGAAGGAAACTAAGGGGCCTGAAATGGAATTTGAAGAGCAAAGAGTCAAAGAGAAAAACAAACAATAAGAAATTCTTGTGGTATATTAAAGACAGGAAAGACTGAGAAAGAGCGGGTAGGTCCCCTGGGCATGCTATTCTATACCCTGGAGCTGTCAACTGAGGGCTTCATACAGCTGTGTGTGAAGCATCCGATGCAAACTGCTTTGTGCTGTCAGACCTGGGGCTGGGTCAGTCCCTGGCTTTTCCTGCATGGCTGCTCCTTCACCATGACTGCTTTCTGTTCCCAAAGTCCATTTTGCCCCATCCCAGTTAACCATAAGATCCAAAAATAAATTCAGAATATCCCCTGGATATTTTTGTGAACTGTTGATGGTTTTCAACTAAATCAAATGTCAGATGTAGGGACTGATGGGTATATATCTCTGTGTACCTCAGGGTCCCATCAGCCCTTTTGTCTCTTAGAAGATGTGGGTGGATGTTTGTGTTGGCCAGTCTGACAGACTGCTTGGCTCTAGTACTGTAGCTGAATAGAGTAGTCAGGGCTGGCAAATTAATGCTCTGGTCTTGCAGAGAAACTGTTAATGTTCCTGAACCTCCTATAGGAAGAATCATTACATACAGAATATTAACTCCAAATTTCGTAATGCTTTGTATTCGTTAATCCTGTTCAGAATCAGATTAACAACTTGGTGAGGTGCTCCTTTGTCATGCTGAGCAATCGCTTCTGTCGTGATGTTGAAATTCCCCAAGTAGCAAATCTCCCACCTGGCCTCTGAAGAGAAGATTGAAAACCAGCCCTCAAGGTCATATCCTCTATAATTTGGACACACACATGCCCCCTTCACCTGATGCTGCCTTTGTTTTAATGGTTTGTGTGTCTCTGGGCTTGCTGTCTGTTAGTCCTTGCTAAATTACTACTTGGTACGTTCTCTGTAGCCCTCCATTACTAAATTACAGCACGAGCTTTTTCAGCATCAGTGAATGTCCCTTTCAGGGCAGCTTTGACAGCCCCTGAACAGAGAAGCTCTTGGTTCCTGCGGAGCTTCCTTTCACTAGGATGGGGAAGTTCCTCCAAGCATTGCACAACTGTCTCTCCAAACACTTCTGTTTAAAAGCTCCATGTAGAGATCTGATCTCAACCTGTCTGACAAGCCAGTATGTCTTTCTGTCATGGGAGGGTTAAGAAATCAAGAAGAGGTGCTGCTTAGGAAAGATTCCTCTTGCTCAGGGCAGAGCCCCCTTCCCTGGCTTTGCATACAAGTCTTGTGGCCAGGGTGTATTGGGAGAAGGACGGGTAGGAATGCAGCCTGATCAGGATTTTAAAAATAATTTATTTTTCTACCTGGAATAATTTTTATTAATTTCCTTCTTTTCCTTACCTTTTTCAGCAGCATCTACCCTCCCTCAGTCTTTGTTGCAGGTGAGGCATGTCTGTAGGAATAATCCAATCCCGGAGACATCTACATTGTGAGAGCTCCTTTAGTTGATGAGAGTAGGAGGATTGGGCCCTGCTCCCACCCGCTAGCTGCCTAGACCAGAACCAGGTGGTGGTGGTTGAGATCTGTATTATGACCTGTAGAAAGGTATCAAATGGAAATTTATAAGGGGATTTGCAAGTAGTTACACATAATATCTCTGCACAAAATCATGACATCTTAAAGCTTAGAGGACATTGAAGCTTTGCATGAAGTGGCACAGGTGGGCCAGGGAACTGCTGCAGCCAGTGAAAGGTAGCGAATGAGCATCTAAATGCCTTTGGTTATGATGTTTTGAGGCCTTTAAGGAATGATGTTTCCAGGAGACTGGAAAATTTTTGGCCAAGGCCAATGTGTGAGGAGCTGCTGGTATATAAAATTTCCCGTACTAGAATAATGAAATGAACATCATTTTCCCCCCCATAATTCTGTGGAAGAGCAGCGTTAAAATAGAACTGAACGACAAGAGAATACACGTCAACAGTCTGACATTGGTGGAACGAGAAGGCAAGCGGTTTGTCAGAGGAATTCAGACGGCCATATACAATTCTGATGATTTTGCAAAGTTTAAGGCCAGTTTCACAAATCCTCTTTCTTGGCAGAAAACTTAAGTGTGCACTGAAGTTCTGTGGGGATTTTGTGGATTAAGGACTGTATTGCTGAAACAGTATCAACCTCGCATATGCCAAAACGCTTTCTTGAACTGGGTCTAAAACACAGCAAATGTGTTTTTCTTCAGAGCCTAAAATTTCTCAAGTTTTATCTGTGACCTTCTCATTTCAGTCTATTGGTAATACCCGTATTTGCTTGGGTGGTGGTTCCTCTTGTGGTTTTTGTTTTTCACTTTTTTTCCTCCCCCCCAACGCTTCTGAAGGGATTGATCCCAGTGCAGGGTTATACAGATAAAGTTTCATGCCAAAGGGTATTTGTTAAAATAAGCAATCATTTTTGGGGGTTCAGAGAGCAGAAATTAAACTGTGGAAGCTATCTTTTAAAATTCCAGGGGGGAAAAAAAAGTTTTGGGATTTGTACTAAGAGCATGATACCTAGATTAGTAGGGTGCAAAGCTAAATTATTTTTATTGATTCCCTATGACCTTGAAATGAAGATAAGCATTTTAGAAAGACAATTTTCATACTTTCTTAGTTGAGCATTTGTTGGTGCCCATATGTATTTTAATTTAATATGAATTATACAAAGTTAGGACCAAAATGAACACTGAAAGTTAAGTTTGTAGGATAGAACAGCAAGTGACTATATTGAGGAGCTCTGTACTTGCTGGTGAGAATTAAACTTTTTTCTTGTGAGAGTGCGTAAAAATAACTGATAACATGGCAGAGAATTAAAAACATTGCATGGGTGAGAAGTCAGCACTATGGCTATAGTAAAGAGGATGGCTGCTTACTGGAAATGTTTCACTATGCCTTTTTATATCTGAGATGTGCACGAGCTGGGGTTTCTGTCATAGCTCTGAAGGGAAATTTCAGACTTTGGGCTTTGGTAATTTTCTGACCAGTAGGGGAACAAGCTGTCAATGAACATACCCAGTGTACTTAGAAGCAGGGAGACAGTTGCTCAGCATAATGGATGGTAAAATAAAATGTCATAGCTGCAGCTTACAGCTCTGTCACAGAGAGGTCCCTCTGCAGCAGCGATGCTTGCACGTGTCTCACGAAGGCATTGTGCTCCTTTGTTAGTTCGGGCAGCTCCCCAGGCTTCTTTGCAAATGGGGGTATTGAGTAACACGCCATTCGCAAAGGGCATGTGATAGAGGCCAAATATTTTAGATGTGTCCAATCTTTCCTATAGTGTTTTGAGTTTTCCTTGCCATCCTTTTAACCTATCTGTCGAACTGTTTGCTTGTGGATGGTTTCAGTTTTCCGAAGGACTGCTGTTCTGCAGTGCTGCTTGCATGCACGAGACTCTCTCGTTCCTAGAAAACTCCACCGGCTTAGTCGGGGCTTGCTGAGGTTTAAGAGAGTGTTTATGCAGATCAGTTTTGATGCTGATCATAGCTTTGGTGCTTTAATTCTGCATACCCGCTTGCTATGGTCTCTTAATCTACCTGGAAAGGGAAGCTCTGAATTGTAATTAAAGGCAGCATTATATTGCTGCAATCAATCTTCCGTCAGTTCACTAACTGTTGGAAGTCTGCTGTACCGTAATGGCTAATTTGCTTTCATTATTATCGTGATTTATCTGCAATTCTCTTTTTCGTTATGTTGCTGAGTAAAAGATCACAAAACTTTAAAGAGAACTATAAAGGCTGTATATTTATGAGTGGTTTTAACAATTTTATATTAAAACTTCAGTATGACAGATGCATTTGACAGCTGGTTTGACCCACAATTCAAAGTATAATGTTTCTATAATTGAGTTTCCATCGCTAATGACCAATGCTTAACAAAAATACCATGGTGATGTACCACATAGCTGTAAGCTGTAGAGGGAGCAAAGTGATGACTTCAGTAGCGCTGAGAAAGTAGGAGAGAAAAGCTGGAATGCGTTCCCACAAAACCTTCCCTTTGTCTCTGTTTGGGCCTGCACCCAGTGAGGTTTTTGGGAACATCAGTGGTCCTCAGCAGGTAAAGCTCGTGCTTAAATACCTTACTGAGTCGGGGCCTGAAATGAAAAGTGTGACACTCAGGAGTGAAAAATGAGAGGATTGCTCCTTCTTGTGGGAAGAGGCTGAAAGGAAGAAAACAAGCTCTGCAAGCCTTTATGAGGCATTTTTGCGGAGTTGTGACATAGTAGGTAAAAAGTGTGCCAGAAAAATGGGCAGACTGGGTTGTGTGCCCTTCTCTCCCTCAGGAGTGAGCACGTCCTGTGGCAAGGGGCACCTCTGAGCTGAGAGAAGGGGCATTACTGCAGCATGCATGTCTCTCGCATCTTGCAGGTGAGGGCACGTGGACAATTTACTTAAGTGGGAACTTAATGGGGTGTCGTGTTCTCTCTGGTGACCTGTCTCAAGAACCCCTGTTAACAAAATGAATGTCAGCACTTTAAGATACGCCATCAATCAAAATCACAAATGATCTTTCTGTAGCAGTTCTTGAAGGTCAGCAAGCCCAGAGGAGAAACTGTTGCTCACTTAACAAGCCTCAAGTCTTCAGATGTGCAAACTTCAGGAGTGCTTAGGGGAGCTTCTTAACTCATCATAACTCAGGCCGATCCATGAGTCAACTCGCTGAGATCCAAGCCCCAAAGCTTTCTGTAGAGGAACTTGAAACAAACAAGGCAGATTTATGTATTCTTTATTTTTTTTGAGCCTATCCTTTTCCTCTCTCAGAAAATTCCTCTGCTGCTGCTACTCCTGCAAAGAAATAAATTGTGGATTCAATTGATATCTGACCACTAATAGACTTTAGGGATGAATAAGCAAACATAGGATTGTAATTAAGCAACTTCTTGAACTTAAGCAAATTCTGTGATCTTGTGAAGCCCTACTCCTCTCGGAGGGTGTCGGGATATGTGTGGCAATGTTGCAGTACAGTGTCACGGTGCCTTTCAGCCAGGGAGCGCACAATTTTCTGCATTTAAAAAATGCTGTTTCATTGCTTTGATCTTCGGTCTTCATTGCTGCAGATGGGATTTCTGTTCTGTAAAATATTTCTGTAGTCAATGTGCTTGGAAAAACTTACCTATAGGATTTTCCTTGTTTAAGGAGGGAATCTGGGGAGAAAAATAGGCATGTGTTTTCCCAGTGGAATAACTGGAGCTAATTCCCTGCAAACATCTGGCTAGCTATCAAATTGCCAACATCTGTACTTCTGCCAGCAGTGACCCATATGCTGAACACATGCCAGTCTTTTTACATGAAGGAATTTGGGAGGATAAATCGAGGAGAAGCTCTTCATCATAAAGAAAAATGTTATATTTTATGGGACTACGTTAAGTATTTTTCCACCTCTAATTTTCCCATTGAGAGAGGCTTTGTGAGCATGTGAAACTTTAAAAAGCAGCACCCAGTCTATTTTCCTAAGCTTAGTGACTTGGATTCAGTGTCTGTTGAAGTCAGTCATGGAAGTCTTTTCCACATTTTCTTCAGGAATGCAGTGCAATTCTTTGTGGTAACTATAAAGAAACCCCTTGAACAGGTCAGATTCTTCCAGCAAATGTCCTTACAACTGTGTTGTGGCATTCTGCTATCAAATAAATTTGCAAAATAATCTACAAAAGGAGACAGCTGGAAATAGATGTTGCAGGAAAGGTTTTTTTTGTTTGTAAGCATACTTGCCTGTATCTGTAATCAAAGGCAAATGCCTTTAATGTAGGTGTCTATATACTTTTCAGTGTATTGTGGAAGGGTCCAAAGGCTCTCTCTTACTCTGTGGAGAACACATTTAGCGGTTCATAGCTGGTCTGTGGAACAATACAAAGAGTATTTTAAGCTGAAATTTGGGTGAGGATGCTGTGTTGATATTTTAGTAGATAAAACCTGAAAGGCATGAAAACCACTCAATTAAAACTGCGTGCAGAAACTGTTTGGAAGGACTGTCTCTGTAACAACACTTAGCATTTGGGCTTTTATTTTTACTTTAGCTTATTTTGTTTAGGCTTCCTTATGTAAACCAGTCCAAGGAAGAAGGATGGGTGAAGTTGGTAGATTCACAGTACTGCAAGGTGAAGTTGATGTTACCCAGTCTAGAATCAGAAGAAACAGATGAAAGGTGTCCAGGCCCCTTATTTTGAAACTAGAAGTACACCGTGATTGCTAATACTGCCAATCAGTCTGACTGCCATGGTGAGCAATGATCCTTTTCCTTCTTGCATCTGAGAGCTAGAAGCATGTGAGCTCATGGAGCACAGTTCTTCAGCCAGCTGGCAGTGCTGGGTTAGGCAGTCTTCATTGCTGAACACACAGGGTCACGTTACTGCTGTTCCCTACATAAAGATTGTTTTCTTCATTTTAAAGTTGTTGATAAATTGTTGATAAATGCAGATTTGGTATAGATTCAAAAAAAAAAAAAAAAAGGAAAAGAAAAGAAAAAAAGATTGTCTTATTTGTGACCTTAGCCCTCAAATGGAACTTGAATTTTATTTTACATTTCTACATTAGCACATAGGCTTGAAGAGGGGAAACAAATCTGTTTTGTTAAGCTAACCCTGTCTTTTGTGGCTATTTTTCTCCTAGATTTTTAGAAATGAGTCATAATAGACCACCTAACTAATTCAGCTGGAAATCATGAAATGGTTCATGACCTCCTGAAACAAACGTATTAGTTTTCCTACTGCCAGTTGAACTCCATAATCAGAGGGTCAAGAAAATTCTCCCTGGAGACTCCTGTCTGCTTGTTCTTCTGCTAATGAAAATATACCCAGAAGAATGAAAAAACTCTTACATCTGAGTAGACTGTATTCCTGCTTTGTCTTGTTGGACTTAAGAGAGTTTTGGTTCTTTCTTGTTACATATTGGAAAAAAAAATCACAAATCTTTAAAAAATACTGTATCCTTTCCTTTCTCCATAGTATTTAATACACCAGAGGTATGCGAATATAATACCTCAATTTCATCTGTGTTCTTGTGTGGCTTCTCGGCCAGGAAACATGAACATGCAGCGCAGCAGTTCATCAGAGGCAGGTTTTAGAGAGCACTCAATACTCTGATGGAAGTGTAGATTGCATCTGTTTTCTAGGGATATGTTACGTTTTATACTTACCCAGTGGGTAACATAGCCAGTGGTCAGTGTCTCAAGGGTCATCAGTGCCCCGATGTAAACCAGGTGGCAGAGAACTCTGCAGTGTTTGTCGCAAGCCCAATTTGCTTGCTCTCTGAGCCTGACTGTGTCAAATCTGCAATGCGTTTGAGCCCCAGTAGCCCACCAAAATAGATGCCCTTCCTCTCTCCATTGGTGGCATCTCTTCCCCTCTGGTATTAGTGCCTGGCACCATGTGTCATTGGCACAGCTTTCACCTTCTCTGGGGTTTTCATTTGCAGGAAGGCTGCACAAGCAGTTTCTGGCATTGTGTGTTTGGAATAGTCTCAAGCAGTTCATGGCGCTATTTCTGCATATCCACATTTGACTTGTGCATTAGATGGCTCCTCACCTAACTGCGTTTTGGAGCTTCTGGTTTTCATGTAGCAGTAGTCCACAGTTAGCTATGATTCGTTCCAGAACACACTTTTATATGTCCTACATGTGTTGTCATTTACGTGGTGTCCTCGCCCTCACCCAGGCATGGTTTCCAGTTAGGAAGTTCTTTGTACCCTATGCAGACCCAGTGCATTTGTAGCACTGATAAATGACACAGCCTGTCCTGCAGTGGTGAATGCTCCGAGATTCTTCCCCGTGTCTGCTTTAGGTCTGGAAGCTACGCTGTATGTGCTAAGTATCTCGCTCCAAACGCACTTCTAATAAAAGCAGTCCTCTTGGGAAATCCAAGTAGAAGCAATAGCCTTCTGTTCTGTCCAGCAGTCTGTGGGAGGAGATCATGTGAAACACTTAAATCCTAGAGACTGCAGTAAAACTATTTGCATGCAAGCATACGTAGTGTGGTGATTTCACAGCACTGAGAAATTGGTCACCCATGCGGGAAGGAATTGCTACAGGCCCCAGAAAGAAGGAGGTAATTGTTCTGCACCACTCCCGGTGGCGGTAGCAGGTCTGTGTCGGTACTTTGCGTGTGCCATTGCCCCCCCAGTTACCTCCCTGGCTGGCCTCAGATGTAGGCATGCCCTGGCTTTCTTTCCTAGGCACATAGCTCGAATTCTGTCTTTTGCTGTGTATTTCAGTGACAACCTGGTGAGTTCTGAGAAACGTGCAGTTGCAGTTTAACAATTAGTTGTGTATTGAAAATGGCACAAAACCTGTTCAAGACTTTGGCATTGGAGGTTCTGCTCATTCAAAGGAGTTGCAGCCATACGTGCTGAGTATCTGTTCTGAAGAAACCAAACTGTGAGCAGCTTTTTAGGGCCCAGCATAAATCCTGTCTAGCACTGTGCAAGTTGGGATTGCTGGGCCAACATGCTTACCTTTTGGGGCTGGCTATGTTTTTGCAGTAATACTCCTATGTGTCAAAAGTAAGCACAGCAAGAACTTTGTGTGAAAAGATGCTGGGAGTTTGCCTCTTCCAGAAAAGTAATGATCTAGGGTTGATTTTAAAGAAAATATTGTCCAAGCTGTTGTTTATGTTTACAGGAAAGCTTTTTTATTTTCTAAGGAGAAATGACTTTTCAGTTCACTGTATATCTTTGCAGCTGTGCACAGGGTTTTAAGCTGAAAAATAAAAGCAGCAGCTTTTTTTTTTTTTTTTTTTGTAAAACCTTTTTTCAGTAGAATATTTCAGTCAGACTTAATTTGAGCGATTTATAGACTGCTTCTGTGGATTTATCTTGAAATTTTGATTATTACAGAGTTGTCATCCTGAGCTCTTTTGCAAGTGGTTAGTGCTGTAAGGCAGCATGGGAGTGGTACGCTGCTTGCTGGAGCTGTGGCTTCCAGTTCGTGTTCCAAGGACTGATCAAGTCAATCACCTAACATTGTTTCTGCACCCAGTCTCAGGGGGCTGTTAAACCCTCTAAGATCTTTCAGGATGGTTACCTGAAGAATCCAACTACCTTTTTGCAGTGTAGATACACAACTACTGGTGGTTTTTTCCCTTGTATATTGTGAGAATTTTTATATAAAGTAGCTGTTCTTGGAAAACAAACGAAAAGCATAGCTGATACTCCTGAAGCACAGCTGTAATTCTCAGTTCAGTTACTTTGGCCCAACTCCTGTTAAAGCTGTGAATTCGTGTTACTAAGTAATAGCTGGCAGACGCAAATTTGAGAGGTATAAATTGTACACATGCTGTTCCGGAACTGTGTCCTGATGGAAGGAGAGTAGCACCGATAGCCGCTGTCCTCAGGGCTTTTCCTTTTCTAGATCATCTTGGCACTGTGATGCTGTCAGCCTCGTACTGCACAAATATTCCAGAGGAACTGTTTGCTTTATTTATGTCAGTGCATGCCCAGAGGTGTCATAAAAGGTTAATGCCACATCTGGTCTCCAGCTTTCTGCTGGTCAACTGATCTGGTTTTACTTGAAACTGCTCAGATTGAAAAGGAGTAATTGCATTCTAAGTGCTGCATATAGAAGTACTATGCAAATGTACTGACATGCAGTATACAGAAATAATAAACAGCTAAATTTAATTCCTCTCTGTCATTCTATTCACAAAAAGTTTGCAGGCAAAATAAATAGCAAGCAGTTCAAAATCAAGTTAGCAAACGGTAGCTATTTTTGTCAAGCATAAAAACTTAGAGAAGTTTTTTTCTGTAAACTTCCAGATAGTCCGTTCTGTAAGAAGTCAGGATGTGAAGACATGGGCAGGTATGATTTGGCACAGCAAGAATGTAAAGCCTTTTCTAGTCTCTTTGATAAATACTATTGCAGCTAGTTGCAGCTTTGTTAGATTGTTGATTTCCTTAACGATAAGGCTGTTTAATTTGAAAAAAGTGTGTTACTATTTCCAGCAATTTGGATGTATTCCCCAGCATGCAGACTGCGGAATTGGTTATCTGATTTCATGGCAAAACAAGCAGAGCAGAAAAGCTGCCTGTCACTGGACTGCTCTATTGTGGGTAAGGCATCTGCTAGGCTTACATTGTCTGCCTACCTCTCTTCCTTTGCATCTCCAGCCTGTGTAGCAATGAGCCTATTTTAAGTTTGGTGATACCACATCTAGTATTGACACTGCCAGGACTGAATACTCACCAAAAGAGAACCCAAAGTTAAAGGTTTCAACATTCATCAGTCACACCAAAATCCGATCTGCCTGTTTTCTCCTCTCCTTCTGGTACAAGATGGCATGGTAAAGAAGCTGGTTAAGTTTATGGAAGAGGGGGAGGAGAACATGCTGTAGGAACGCTTGCTTCCTGAAAGGAAGTGTGTGATGGCCAGGGATGGCAGTCAGAAGGGGTGGTTGCTTCCTGTACAATGGCACAGCTGTGCCAAGGCGGCAAAGAATAGGTTTGTGTATACATAAAGGACAAAGCTAATTTTTATGCCGTGATGCTCATTTTCAGATGGTGCGTAATGGTGCTGGTTTCTCTTGCTGCTACTGGAAGTCAGTCTCCCAACAGACCATTTGGAAACCACTTTTCTTTAAGTGTCTTAGCTTTGCCTGCACTACAGAACTCTGAAACTCATATGTGATTCTGTGATTGCAGCAGGCCTTCCCTTCCCAGTGTTATACCTGGCAAAATGCTGCCCTGGTACAGGGGATGTGACCGAGGAAAGACCAGGTGGCCATATGCCTTTCAAGTCTCATTGCTAGACTTTTTTTTTAAAGCACTTGTAACTTTTCAGAGGTTTTCATAAGTTGAAAACAGGCTTAAATATTTTTGGAACTGAGCAGAGGGTAGAAGGATGATCATAACTTGTAACTAATGCTACCCATTGATTTCTTGTTAATCACGTTATCCATAGCTATTAGGAGGAGGTAGACTTCTTACTATTCAACTTGAGCAGAGGTTTCTATCAACAGGTACACGATGCAATATTTAGCTGATGTTACCAACATAGGTATGCTCAGGGAGAGACTGCTAAGTGTAAAGACCTTGCCCCTAAGTGCTGTAATGCAAAGCAGTTGTTTTTTCTCTGTCTGAGTTGTATTCTGAAGAACTGATGAGCTTGTAAAGGTAGCACTCTCTCTTTGCTGTCACGGTGAGTGAATTCAAGCTTCCCTTTCCCCCCTTCCCAACGCTAACTTTGCCTTCTTGCTTTTGGGTCTCTGTTTCCCATTCTGTGCTTAAAGCAGCCACAGGAGGTGAGTAGAAAACAAGAGGTGCTTCCACTTGACCTAGCTTCTGAGAGTTTGCAGATTTTTCTCTGGCCAAAATGGTTAGGAGCAAGCTTGCAAAGTTTCCTGCATGTTGGACATCTTACTTCCATGAGCCCTTTGATAAAATGATATTTATTAAAATGTTATTTCTCATCAACTTTGTGAAAAGCAACTGCATTTATATCTAGGAAGCCTGCCATTCTGAAAGTAACAACACATGAAAAACTAGGGTATTTGTAAAAAGTTGTGGAACTTCATTTAGCATAATAATTCAGGATAAATCGGAAGAAAACATCCAGTCCTCGACGTTCCATATTGTGACATTTCGCCAGTAGCAAAGAAATGAAGCTTCAAGTTACAAGTTTTCAAAAGTAGTTTAATGAATAAATGGATTTCAGGTGCTGTCTCTGCGAACATGACAATTCTGTTTGCACTTACGTTCTTTTTCAAAGTAACTGTAAGATCTTAAAAACAAAGAAACAAAACCCTGCTCGTGTTGGTTAATGATGCTATTTGAGCAGTCTTTGTTTTTACGCTTGTAAATATATTTGGAGGTCATTGCATATCTGATATCGTAGAACTCTGAATTTTATCATGTGTGTCATGTAGATATGTACATGTGTGACTTCCTGCTGTGTACTTAGTGCCCTGTATATCAAATTGCAAATAATTTGTTCTTCATTCCTACTGCTGCAAAACATTAATATGTTGTCCTGTATTTTGGCAAACCATAAAGATGCAGAAGATTTAAAGGACTTGAAAGCATTGAAAGGAAGCTATTGTTCAACAAACTGTAGCTTTCATTCATTCTGTAACTTCGTAATAAGTGCAAGATGTTGAAGGGAAAGGAGCCAAATATTAGTGTGGTCCTAAGAGACCAAAGAAATAGTGGAGCTACGTAAATTTGTCATTCTTCTTTCATGATCACACTCAAATGTAAAATGTATGCAGATGTTATTCCTGTAGAGATAGATTCCGTGTTTGTTGCTACTTCTGGTTTATTGAATATTACTAAATAGTTTCAGTAATGTTTCTAAGACAATGTTTTCCCTTTTACTAGTGTGGTGTTTGTTGTTCTTGTTGAAGTTAGCATGCTTTCAATTATTGCAGACCGTAAGGAATTATTAATGTGGTGGGAGCCATTGCATTGGCAGGGTGGTCTTACCTTGTCAGTGCTGTGGGCTAGCTGCCAGCTCGGAGTCGCACACAGAAGCACAATGGCAATAACAGTGACTTGCCTTCTACATCTGCGTGTCATTGCACTCACTTTTATGACGTTGGTCTTTGACGACAAGGGGCTTCAGCCAGAATAGGCCCACTACATCTGAGCCTCTGCTGCACAGAGGTGTCTGGTGCTTAGATTGACTTTGTTTGGGGAAAATGGTTCCCACACTACCATTGCAGTGTTGGACACGTGGAAAGAAAGGAACATTGCATTTGGATTGATTCGTAACCCACTGAGCTGCAAGGTGCTTAGCCTGCTCCTGATGCTGCCATCTCGACCCTGTAGTTGCTTACTGAACAAGGATTTCAATATTTTGTGAAAATCTGGAAGAAAAGAGAGAAGGAAACTCTCTGTGCACAGCTGTCATACTTGATTCCAGATTTTCTTGGAAAACTGCGGTCTGAGGAGTTTCTTTAGTCTATACTATCATTGAACGTCTGTTTTTTTCCCTCAAACAAAACTTGAGGTGGTGGAAGGAAGACTAGAGGAAATCTTTGGGAAATGCTGGCACAGCAGTTTCAGACAGACTGATAAAGCCTCCTGAATCTGTTTTTCCCTCTTCACTCTGTTTGCAGCTTTCTTTAGCAAAAACACTTGACTTATGCAGCTGCTTCTGACATTACGACGGGCTGAATTGGGATTAAATCCTATTGAAGGCAATGGTGTAACACCGGTGCAGGAAGCTAGTATGAAATAAGTCAGGCCTCAATTGTGATTTTTTTTTTTTTTTCATTAGGTACATGAAATGTAGCTGGTGGCTGGTTTAAAAGAAGTAAAGCATTCTTTGCATCAGGGTGGATGCATTCCTGTTAGAATCAGAATATGTATGGCTTGGCAGGGAGCTGTCGCTCAAAACCAAGCTATGCCATGCTTGTGGTGAGTAAGCATGGATATCATACGTGCGAAGCAATGTTTGTGTTACATTGAGCATAATAAATTTTTCAGTGTATGTGAACAGTAGGAGCCAGACTGTAAGCCCAGAATGCAAACTGTTTAGCTGCTTGGCCTGGCAGCCTCTGTGCAGCAAAGCCGCCGTGGCATCTTGTCATAACTGGGCTTGTCTCCAGAAGCTGATTTTCAAACATCAGCTGTTCAGATGTGAAGTTTCCAGAGGTGAGCTCTATTTGATCAGTTGTGTTTGACTGTCACAGACTCTTCAGTGGTTGTGTCAGCTATTTTGTGGGTGCCTGAGAAACAATCCGAACAAAGTTCTCCCCCTGGAAGGTGATGTTGCCTGATTTCATTAATGAACTACTGGTGTGTTAGTTCCAAATCCAAAGCTGGCTGTTGTTTGTCTCCCTGTAGCTTGAAATCAAAAAGCTGCTCTTGAAGAACATGAGAACAAATGTGGTTCTCTTCTTATTTATTTTAATACTAAATGAAGGCAAACTATATATCATGTCTTCCTCAACTTCTGGAGAATTTTGCTTGTGACTTATTTCTGCTCATAACCAATATGTTTACATGTTATGGTCCCTTGCTGTTGGTGGAGGGTTGAGATGAAAGGCTGTGAAAGACGATCAAATATTTCAAAAAACCTCATCCCTAGATATGGGGAAAAAACCTCATCCCTAGATATGGGGAAAGCGGACTTCAGGCTGCTCAGGGAACTAGTCAGCAAGGTCCCCTGGGAAACTGCTCTTGAAGGCCTCGATGTCCACCAGAGCTGGTCATTCTTTAAGCGATGCCTCCTAGAAGCACAAGATCAGGCAATTCCTAAATATCGCAAGTCAGGCAGGCGGGGCAGGAGGCCGGCGTGGCTGACCAGGAACATTCTAATGGAGATTAGGCGGAAACAGAGAGTGTTTCGCTACTGGAAGGAGGGCCAGGTGTCATGGAAAGAATACAGGGATGCTGTTCGTGTTTGTAGGGAGAAAGTTCGTGTGGCCAAAGCACGCCTAGAGTTGAAGCTGGCTGTGTCTGTGAGAGAAAACAAACAGGGTTTTTTTAGATATGTGAATGGAAAAAGGAGAACTAAAGAAAACATAGGGCCGCTCCTTGATAGGGAAGGTCTCCTCACAGACGATGACGTAGGCAAAGCAGAGACGCTTAACGCCTTCTTTGCCTCTGTCTTCATTGCCGATGATGGGCTTTGGGACCCAGGGTGCCCCGAGCTGGAGGACCGGGACGGTGGGGATGACAAACTCCCAACCGACCCTGAACGTGTGTGGGATTTGCTACTCCACCTCGATCCCTACAAGTCCATGGGTCCGGATGGGATTCACCCCCGGGTGCTGAAAGAGCTGGCGGACGTCATCGCGGAACCTCTCTCAATTATTTTTCAACGATCCTGGGAATTTGGAGAGGTCCCGGTAGACTGGAAGCTGGCAAATGTTGTGCCGATTTTCAAGAAGGGTCAGAAAGAAGACCCTTGCAATTACAGGCCTGTCAGTCTCACGTCAGTGCCTGGTAAAATCATGGAGAAGATGGTTCTCGAACTTATTGAGGCGCACCTGGGGGACAAAGCAGTCATTGGTCCCAGCCAGCATGGGTTTGTGAAGGGTAGGTCCTGCCTAACTAACTTGATTTCCTTTTATGATAAGATCACCCGTATGGTGGACCAAGGGAAACCAGCTGATGTGATTTTTTTGGACTTCAGCAAGGCTTTTGACACGGTCTCCCATAGGATCCTACTGGACAAAATGTCCACCATACAGCTAAATAAAAACATCATACAATGGGTGAGCAATTGGCTAACGGGCAGGGCCCAAAGGGTTATGGTAAATGGGGCTGCGTCAGGCTGGCGGGCGGTCACTAGTGGGGTCCCTCAAGGCTCCATTTTAGGGCCGGTACTTTTCAATATTTTTATAAACGATCTGGATGTAGGAATAGAAGGTATTTTGAGCAAGTTTGCTGATGACACCAAACTTGGAGGAGTCGTGGACTCGAATGAGGGTGGTAAGGCCTTGCAGAGGGATCTGGATAGGTTGGAGAGCTGGGCGATCACCAACCGTATGAAGTTCAATAAGAGCAAGTGCCGGGTCCTGCACCTGGGACGGGGAAACCCTGGCTGCACGTACAGACTGGGCGATGAGACACTGGAGAGCAGCCTAGAAGAGAGGGATCTGGGGGTCGTGGTAGACAGCAAGTTGAATATGAGCCAGCAGTGTGCCCTGGCAGCCAGGAGGGCCAACCGTGTCCTGGGGTGCATCAAGCACAGCATCGCTAGTAGGTCAAGGGAGGTGATTGTCCCGCTCTACTCTGCGCTGGTGCGGCCTCACCTCGAGTACTGTGTGCAGTTCTGGGCACCACAGTATAAAAAGGACATGAAACTGTTGGAGAGTGTCCAGAGGAGGGCTACAAAGATGGTGAAAGGCCTGGAGGGGAAGACGTACGAAGAACGGCTGAGGTCACTGGGCCTGTTCAGCCTGGAGAAGAGGAGGCTGAGAGGAGACCTCATCACAGTCTACAACTTCCTCGTAAGGGGGTGTCGAGAGACAGGAGACCTTTTCTCCATTAACACCAGTGACAGGACCCGCGGGAACGGGGTTAAGCTGAGGCAGGGGAAATTTAGGCTTGACATCAGAAGGGGGTTCTTCACAGAGAGGGTGGTTGCACACTGGAACAGGCTCCCCAGGGAAGTTGTCACTGCACCGAGCCTGTCTGAATTTAAGAAGAGATTGGACTGTGCACTTAGTCACATGGTCTGAACTTTTGGGTAGACCTGTGCGGTGTCAAGAGTTGGACTTGATGATCCTTAAGGGTCCCTTCCAACTCAGAATATTCTATGATTCTATGATTCTATGATTCTCTCTTTGGAGTGTGCTTAGGCTTAGGATTCAGCATTTGTGAGTTCGAGGTTTGCTGTATTTGGCAGCACAGATGAATGTCCTATTTCGGAAACTGGTAAATTTTGGGATCTAGAAACTGTACAAAGTACGATAGAAGTGCATTAAAAGTACATAATTAATCACCTTTAAAATGAGATGCTAAGGTTGCCTTCTCTGCACGATCAGAATGTAAACCAACTTCAACTGCACGAAGCCGTGTTATTTCTAAGAACATGCAGCTGATCCAGTAATTTGATTCTCAAACATCTCTTAATGCCTTATAACAAGAAAAAAAGACCTATAGATTTTCTTCTCAAAGATGATTGTTAGAGTGCCTGCAAGCACAAGTCTATTTTTGTGTCCGACCAATGGCGATAAGGAAATAAGTGACACAGTACAGATGTTTACACCACATCTACAATCAGCAGAGATTATTTTGGTACCATATGTCTGATGTTTTGGCTCTATTTGCAGGAGGAATTAAGTAATCTACAATCACAGTTCTGTTATGCAATGAAAAATAAACGACACTGAAATATTTTAATTTCATACTTGTGTCAGAATAATGCCTTTCTGTTTAATTGAATACATAGTTTTGACAGTCAAGAGAGATTTGAAGATAAAGCTATGTGGTTTCGTAAGTGTCTACAACTTAGTATCCCAGGAGGCTCCTGAAATCTGTTTCTTTGGGATGTACATCATCACTGACTGCTTTGCTCTCATCTTTCACTGGGGGCTGTTAATTCTCAGGAAATTGAGGATAGTTGCAAATTCGTAAATGCATTTCACTTAGTCTTGTTCAGATAAGGAGACGGATGTTTGCAGTTCAGACTTGACAGAAGTGGATGGGAAGAGGCAAGAGTGTAAGAACATATGGGCATTGTTGAAGAGAGTCCCTGCTTCCAGTGTGTAATGTAAACTGCACATCTGTAAGAGAAAAGGTGTAACTGAAGGAGGAAACCCCTAGGGCACTGTTTTAATGTTTTTAATATCCCCATTGTCTTTTCAGTGTGATGAAAAATAGTGGTTAGATTTCTCCCTACAAAAAAAATAAACAAGTGGTTTGGCAAACAACAAAATGTTGATAGTGCAGCAGCACGCAGCTAACTGTGCTGTGGTTTAGGTTGTGTCAGTGTTTCCATCACGAATCCAGTTTGGAATTTTTAATGTAGCTGTAAAAATCTGTTTCATTCTGAAACTTGGCAAGGTGTTTCTCTGCCTGAGAATGAACTTTCTTGTTTTTAAATGGCAAGGTATCTGATTCCTTTAAATTTGAGGATTTTATAAGCACTTCCAGAGCACTAGTTGTAATACCGGTGAGAACGCTGAAGTGGTTCTCAGGCAGAAGGAAGCAGCTCGTGGGAGGGGTGTGTGCATGTGTGTGTGTAAAACATTGAGGATTTAATGTACGATGAAGTATTGTGCATTATCTGTCTGGTTAGATCACCCATTGTGGTGAAGGGACTGTAATGCTCCTGATACAACAAGCAAGTTAGTTGCCCAGAGAGATGTAATAGAGGAAGGCACTGCGCAGGCAGGCTTTTCTACTAAACTTTGCCAGTGCATGCTAATCTTGATTTACAGGATTGTGTCTGCTCCTTTGCCAAGCTGATCTTTGGGCGAAATCAGTTTGCATTATGTGGCACTGAATCACCCGGTGATGTTCAGATGAATGCAGAGTAGGATTAGACTGAAAACCCATTATCTGGCCAGTCCTTGGGAGGTATAAAGTGGTAGGCTTCCAGCCTCTACTGGAACTACTTGCCATCCAGAGAA
>NC_048901.1:12532633-12596375 GCF_011077185.1 Oxyura jamaicensis | reverse complement strand
AGGCTTTTTTTTTTTTTTTTTTTTTTTTTAACTTGCTTATTTATCTTATTGCTGTGTGTATGTACCCACTGATTCTTAACTGTCCACATCGGCTTAGTGCTTTATTAAAACACCGACTTCTTGCACTGTAGCGTCTGACTCTCTCCTGCTTACAGGCGATTCACTGAAGAACTGTACATAAAGTAGGAGATTGGAGGATGTTTTTGCACTGCGTTAGAGGGCATGTTGTCTTTCATCTGCCACTGCTGGCAGATCACTCTTTTCTACTTAAGAGTGCTATTGTACTTTTGTTCAGTGTTAACAACACTTCAGTTTGGTCTGTGGAAATACTCCTCCCCTGGAGGCAGAATACTAAATTAACCCTGGTCTGGAGGCACCGGTGCAGCTTCCAAAATCTCACTGTGATGAACTGCGCCTGGTGTCCAGCTCCTGTGGATCAACATGGGCTTCCCAGCCAGGTTCACCAGTTCTGCAGAACCCCAGTAAGCCCCCAAAAGTGCTGAAGAGCCTAATTTTGATGAACCAACACAGCAGGCTTTATTTACTGTGACTTGTCATCTTGACCTAGTTTGAAGTGGCCATTTCTTTCCAAAGAAGTAATTAAGGCAGAAACAGAGAAAAATACTCTTGGTTTTGTTTTGCCCAGAGGACAACGTATTCTGCACTGTTCTGGCATTAAACTGTATTTCTTGAGCCAAGGCTTTTCATTTTAATTGCCAACGTATTGGCAAATTATTTTGTTTGCATGACCGTATTTCTGAGAGCTGTGTAAGCCACGCTCTGTGAGGAGCGTTTCTGTTGCCTGCTTTTTGTCCCCTGTTTTACCGCCGGTCGGTACGAAGTCTTCGCTTACGCCACATGGTGCATGGATGTGTTTGAGTTAGGATGATTTTATTTTTTTTTTCCTTTCACTTCTAGACCAGTGCTAGAGCCCCTGTTTTGTGCTCTGTAATCACAAGAGCTGCTAACGAACGTGCCACTTGCAGAAATGTCCTGTCCCACCGGCACGAGCAGAACCTGTGCTCTGCCAGAGGCAGGACAGGGTGGCCTCAGCTGCAGATAATGGCCCCCCTCACCCACTCAGGTGTGGACCTGGGGTGGGTTTTAGCCGGGGAACTGCTGCTGCCCAGGTTCCTGCTGCTTTATTTTTCTCAGGCTAATGTGCTCGGCACACAACTCACCAGAGTTAGGTATTTGTTAGTATGCGATGGCAATAGATTTCCCTTTCCAGCTTATCTCCTGCAAGAATAGATGTATCAACGTGAGGTGTGAAATCGTATTGGAGAGCTCTTACTGATACTCGCTTGAGTAGCCCTGTAGCTAAATTATATATTTTTTCAGTACTTCAGATGGAACACTTCTAAGCTGGTTCTGATTTGATAAAACAGTCAATGTTTTCCATTCCTCAAAATGGGTTTTTCCAGCCCTGTTCTTTATTTATTTTTTCCAACCCTGCTCTTTGCTTAGCCGACAGTTTGCTCTTTGCGCTAAGTAGGGAGCCTGTCCTGAAAAAGTAGAATAGAGCAGGAAATCCAGCACTTCACTGAGAAATGAATGGAAAGCAGCTTTATCATGTTTTCAGACAGCAGAGAATTGCATCCTTGCGAGAGGTGACCTCCAGGTGAATCTTTCTAGTTCTGGGATCTGTGGGTGAGAAACCGCAGGGGAGAGCTCCATTATATGCACAGGGTATTCACACAAGCGCTAGTTCATAAATGGCTTTCTGGAAATGCTGATAGAACTGACACCACATTTTACTATTAAAAAGTACAAACTTCCCTTAAAAAAAAGGGGGGGGGGGGGGCGGGAGAGGGGGAGTAGCCTTTTTATGCTGGATTTTGGCTGTCAAAAGTTTACTGCCAGAACATTTTTTCCATTACATTCTCTATGTTGTTTTACCGATCTCCTTGGGGAAAAAAGAAAAAAAAAAAAAAAAAAAAAAAAGAGTTCCGCATTACCTTGCTACGTAAGCACGGTCTGGTTTTTTAATGCCAGTGTGTCCTAAAAGCCACCGCTCCAGTCAGCCCCATACACAAAGATGTTCCTGCGTGTCCATGCTCACACCTTCTGCGTGCTGGAGCCACCTGTTGGCTCTGGCCCACGCTCACAGGTGCCAGCAAGGTGTGGGCACTGCGGGCTCCTCAGCAGGGCGCTCCCTGAGGAGTCTGAGAAGGGAATGCGATGCAAAAGAGACTCCTGTGCTGCTCCTAGATTAAAAGATGCACAGATGTCAGGTTGGGAATTGAGCTACACTTCGTTCGTCCTGTGCTGCTCAGTCATCCAGAGTGTTTTTCTGGTTTAAGTGTTTTTAGGAGCCATGGAGGAATTCTGCAGCCACGTTATGTAAAAGAGCTTTGAAGAGCAGCCTGTTTCTCTTGCATAAGCTTCCCCCAGCCCGCACACGCAGGTGCTTGTTGCGTGGCCATAGCTGATGTCCTTCAGAAAGGGATATCTGGTGGTACAGTTAAAATACAAGGAGTAGGTTACAAAGGTGTTTGGGATAGTACTTAGCCTCTGTCCCTCTGCCCTTCTCATTTCTCAGGCATTTATGTTGTGTCTCAGCAAAGCAGGCTTTGTGTTACCATGGATTTGGGGGACGTAGAGTCATGCTGGGTTTCTGGGCACCCAGTGCCAGAGGCTGGTCCACTGGTGCCACTGGTCTGACGGTGCTCATAGTGTAAGTGGTAACGTTGGCTCTGTTCCTGGGCCATGTTTTTGCTGTGCTTGTGACATTGGTGTGAACAGTGCCCCTGCACTTCGCATGGGATCTGGTGGTCTCCTGGCCATGAGTGCAGCAAGGCCAGGCCTGGGCGGTCCTGTGCTAAATTTGAACACACAAACAGGGAGATGGCATAAACTGGTGGCCACGACTGGGGACTCCTGAAAAATGCTGATCTTTGTTTTGGTGATTTCGTGCATGTACATGCATGGGAAGGGTAGGATGACGTATCTAAATCATCACTCCCAGGAACGCGTGGCTGCAGGATGACTCTTTGTTTTGTTGGGAGATGTGGGCAGGGAGGGAGCGTGTGAAAAAATTTCGTGAATCTTTTTCTTATTTCTGGCATACAGACAGGATAAGTCAGTATAAGCATGCCTGCGTGCCTGTGATTCCTGCTGATTTGATGGCTTCTTTATTTCTAGCAAGTAGAACTGGAAACACTTTTCAACTCCAGCTCAGCAAAATACCACCTGCTGCACATGTTTAAAGCAGCGACCAGGTAATTGTCTGCTGTGAAGCAGTCTCCTGTTCACTGCTCTGGTTGTCAGTCTCCCGCGTAGCCCAGCACAAGCTGTCTGTCTCATGGGCAGCTGGAGTAGCGAAGAGCACGCTAAAACACGTGAGGCCCAGAGGTGCTGCTCCAGCCACACAGGGCAGCTGGAACGGCGCAGTGGTGGTGGGGACATGCAAATGGACACGGAGCGTGGCACTGTCAGAAACCCTGCGTGGCAGCAGCCGGCGTGCTGCACGAGGGGCTTGCAGTTTGGGACTTCCCAGTGCAGAGCAGGCTGGGACAGGCCGGAGAGAGCCCGACAGGGGGGTGAGGAGTTCCTTCAGCCCAAGAAGGGAGGGCTGGGGCAGGGCGGGGGAGAGCTCGTTGTCTTCTGTGGGTACCTCTGGCTATAGAGGAACTTGGAGCCAGGCTCTTCTCGGAAGTGCTCTGCAAAAGAACAAGAGGGACTAGGCATGAGTTGTAGCAGAGGAATTCCTATTAAATATAAGGAAAAATGATTTGTGGTGAGGGTGATTAAACTGTGAAATAGGTGACCAGAGAGGCTGTGGGATCTCAGCCTTTAGAGGCATTCAGCATGTAGTTGGACAATGCCCTGAGACACCTGGTCAGACTGCACAGTTGCTCCTGCTTTGGTTGGGGAGCTGGGGGAGATGATCTCCTGAACTGTTCTGTGGGCAAGGGAAGTTGTGGCTGACTCAGGGACGGCTGGCAGATCGGGGGAATAAAGGGCAGGGGCCAAGAGGACGGAAGGGTCCCTGAGACTGCAGCTACACCCCAGGGGCCGTTGGAGCTGGGAGCAATGTCCATTGTGAAGAGCTTAATTCTGATCCTGCGTGGCCCATGCTGAGAGCTGAGGATATCAGACCTGCTACTGGTGACTTCTCTTTAATCTGTTTGCCAGCATCTCCTTTGCTCAAACGCTGGCAAAATCTGCTGTATTGCTGACCTGTAGCAATTGCCATTTTATGACCTTTTTTCAGTGGATATAATTGCCAGTTCCAGCCTACGTTTTTAAGAAATCATTTCAGAGTTGCTAAGACAGTGATTCCACCTCATTTAAAAAAAAAAAAAAAAAAAAAAAAGATGAAGGGTTGCCTAGCCTTCGCTAGGTTAAAAACACCCCTGGTAAATGGCCGGTCATGATTTGGGGGGGAGATTGCTCCTTCCCAGGGTGCAGCGATGTATAAAACTGTAAGAGAGCAAAGTTCACTGTCATTTTCATCTGCCTGCAAAGGTCTCTCCTGCTGCTAATCATTAGGTCATTAACCTGAACAGCGCTGCTGGGTCCGCGGTCTGCCTGAGCAAAGTGTGTCGGTGCATCTCTGCCTCTGAACTGAGCAGAACTCTGCTTTGGGCTGACGTTTGAGACAGTGTTTTGAGAAGCAGGTAGAGGGAACGTGGAAAAGTGATTGTGGATGTAGGAGCACCGGGCCTTCTGCAACGCGTGTAGTCCTTTTACTCAGCACTTCAGACAAAAGATTCATTCACTTAATCTGAAGCATCTTGAGGGAAATGAATGCAGGCAAGTTCAGATCAATTATCACACCAAAAAAAAAGAGAAAGCTCGCATTTCTCTGGGCAATCTGTGTGTACTTCAACGTCAAGCTGTGCATGAGAATATGTTACCACAAAGGAAGGTACTACGCTCTAATTAGCAGTCACCAAAAAATGAAATACCAAGGTGTTATTTCAGTGACTAAGAGCCAGACACATACAGATTGTGATACATGGCTGTTACGTGGATACACTGTGCTCTGAGATGGTTTCTTGCAGGAAGATACTGCGTACTATTAGGCACTCATCACATACAATCATGCTCCTTTTTTGCAGGGTTCATATAAATTAAGCGTGAGAGGGCTTTAAATGCAACGCTATTTCTGTAGGTATGTATCATAAGTACAGTTGGATGGGAACTTTCCAAGAACACTTTTTTTTTCCCCCTAGGAGAAGGGGTTTGTTGGAAAATGTCAGTTATGTCAAAACCAAAAGGTTTGAGGAAACCTGGCTGTCTGACAACCTCTTGCTGACATTTTCGTGAGCTGCTAACAGAGAGCTGTCTGGTTTCTCACTGCCTTGTTGACGCTCGGGGACTCCCGGTCCAAGTGCGGGCTCTGCGTGTGGGCTGCTGGGCTGGTTGGGACCTCAGGCCTTCTGTGCCACCTGATAGCAGGTCTGGAAATGGGAAGCTCCAGGCTTCCCAGCTTGAGTGTGAGATGGGTTACTCTGGTCTCCTCGGCAGAGAGCCTCGAGAACTGTTGTTTGGGGCTTTGTCCTTCCCGCCTCTGTAGGGTCCCACTGACTTCCAAGGAGTTCATGGGAAGTGCCCCAGAGTAAGAAAGCATGCAGAAAATCCTCCAGTGCTGGGAACAATCAACTGTTCCATTTCATTGAGGGGAAAAAAAATGGTTTGGGTTTTCCTACTTTTATTTTTCTCCAAAATGTCCTTAGTTCTGGGTATTTCTAAGTTTCTTCTTGCTGTTCTAATTCAGAACAAAGCCTTTCACAAAATATCAGCATTTCCCATAGGAAAGAAATCCTGAGTTTTTTCTAGCCTATGTACAATGTCTTTGGGTTTGGTCCCTATGGGGATGGTGCTTGCAAAGGAGATAATAAGGCTTGAGCAGGCCACTGACTGAGCCTTTGCTTTTTAAGAACCATTTCTGGATCCTCTGGTGAGCTGAATTGGAAACATCAGTGTCCCTGCTTTTACTTAAAACTCTCTCGCAGAGCACACAGAAGGAGACATTCTAACTACATCCTGTTACCATTTTCTGTGTATTTCTTGATGCCTGTGCTGGCCTCATTTGACTTCGTTATTCCATCATAAGGATGTCATATTTCTCTTTTTTAAATTATTTCTAAAATTAGAGTTCATACAGAGAAAAAATTAAAACACAGAACACACGCTAAATCCTTTCATTGCATTAGACCCTGTCTAGCTGATTTCCCCTTGCCTGCCAGGTCTAGTACTTAACGATTTCAAATGTTGTTATGGGCTGAGCTGACAGCCAGCCTTTAGCTAAGGCTGCTGTGTATAAGGCATTGAGTGGTATCTCTTCTGTGATGAAACTGAACAGTGGTCTCCTTTGGCTCTGCAAGGTATTTGCTCTCTGTTTTGCCTGGTCTGCACCTATCTGGACTACATTATTTATGCTCCATCCCAGTATCCTTTGTCACAGGAAAGGCTGCGAAACAGAGCTGACATTTGGGAAGGAGGGGTGAGGAGGAAGCTGCTCGGTCCACCTTAATTGCCTGCTGCCTCATTAAATTGCAAGATCTGAACCAAACAGATTTCTTAACATTTATTATCAAGACCAGCAATGCCAGCTGTCCAACCTACTCGGCTGTTAAACTTAGGAGGTAAATAGGTAGCATATAGGTTGTATTCGCTAAGTAGAACTGTTTATTGTGTACGAGGTGTCTGGAATTACTCCTGATTACAATTCATACACTTGGCAGCTTTATCTGATAAGCCATCTTTCAAGAGCTGTGAATGTGTAATCCTGGAGAAGACAGAGTCCCTGAACCAAAATTCCTCTGAACATTCATTAAGCCTCTAGCTGAAGTTCACAGTGCTGGAAAAAACCAAGATCCTTCTTAGGTAAAGGTGTTTGTGTTGAAGGCTGTAGAAGCATCCTGATTGAGACCTATGCACAAAATTGAGTGGAATGGTTCAGGGAGACTCAGCGGGCTCCAACCTCTGCTGAGGGACACCAGCAGGACTTGGCTTTGTGCAAGGACAGTTCTGCTGTCACAGGGCAGCTGGGCGGGGATGTTCTCAGCATGAGCGAGAAGAGGCTACCAGAGGTGGGAGAAGAGCAGCACTGCAGAATGGCAGTTTCAGACCAAGCTGGGGGGCATCCAGCACAGCAGCTCGGGGTTCATCAGCCTTCCAACAGGTTGGGAGCAGGCACCCACACAAAACTGGTGTGGGATCCACACTCAGCAAAGGGAAAAATACTGCAAAGTAGGTGCACGTAAGCTCTACTAATAGGTCTGAAACATCAGTGTAAGACATTCTCAGATGAGTGTAACAGGCGTCGCAATATGAGCTCCCTGGAAGTCAGGTAGTAAGCACAGTTCATCTCTGACAGACTTGTGAAATCCTTCTACCCTGAACTGAAGGCTGCCAGCACAGTAGTTTCCTGGGAGGCTTCTGGTGCTGCCATCAACTTCTCCAGAGGCTAAACTTTCCTGTAAGTAGAACAACTAACTTTGCAGCCCAAGCAAAGAAACCATTGTGAGCCTGAATCTTCATGCTGCTTGACAGCATGTAGGCAGATCTGTGGATCTGGGTCAGCACCACAAAGAGTGGAATGCTCGCAGTAAAGACCTGTGCAGGTTTGTTTTGATGAAGCAGTAGAGGCAAACAAGAGTGTGGGCTATTCAAGTGCGTGTTTTGTTTTGTTCTGTTTTTTCCCCCACTGAAACACCACACGGGTTGTGTACTGCACCCTTAGCAGCAACTGGACCCAGAAGACTTGGTGCTGCCAGCCCGAGCTTCTCCCCTGGACTTGGGAAGGAATTATTTTTCTCTGGGATGGGCCCGTGACCCTGCAGCTTTGCTGGTCGTGTGTTGAGGAAGCCAGCTTGGGGAGTGGAGGGTCTGCTTGTTGAGGCCAGGCTTCAGAGCTGACTGAGAAAAAAGACGGACTTCAGAGCACAGTGCTCTTCGACAGGAAGTGTGCTCTTGACATCAAAAATGGTTTGGGGCTGCGTAAAGGAGGATGCGTGACCTCCGCCGTTTTCAGAGAAAACTGGGGAATCATTCCTAATGGCTGTAAATAAGCCTCCACTCCATGTTACAATGATTCATTCAGCACATGTAGCTGAGAGAATATTCTGGCAGTAGGAAAATGTCATCTGTAGACAAAACATGCCTATAATGTCTCAGGAGCAGAAACAGAGAATAGGAAAATACTACAATTGTTAAAAAATTGTGAGATCACACAACAGAACGGCTGTTTGTAATTGTAGCTTACTGGCTGCTTTTAGTCTCTTCATGTTCCCTCCGTCTTGCTTTGCAAATTATGCTGATAAATAGAAACAGGCATTGCTCGCTTTAAGTCCTTAAAAACAAATAGTTCTTCCAGGTGGCATGTGGCTTTTTACTGTCTTCACAGCAAGACTATCAATCATGGCACTTTTTCCTGAGCAATTGCGTCCACAAATTTCTATCCCTCTTCTGTTCGCATTTACTTGCTGTGCTGAAGTACCAGCCTTTCATATACACTCTTACTAACTGTTCTGCCCTCCAGGAGAAGGATTATAATAATTTATCATTTTTAAGCCCAGTAGGGGTGTGTTTGACTTAAGTTAAAGTCATTCACAACACGCATCAGAGGGGAATGAAACGAAACATTAGCTGTGCAGATTTTCTCTACTCCAGGAACCCTGCGAAGAACTGGGAACAATAGGAATGAGTATTTGCCAGGTGTAGGTTGTTTAACTAGAGCACGCACATTATTCCCTAGAACAAAAGATCTCAATATACAAGGTATTTCATTTTCTTCCACCTCCGAACTGGCAGATGGGTGTTTGCCCTGTGGTCGTTGCTTTGCTGTTTGTGCTTGTTGGGGGGGCTTGACAAGAGATGTGGCGCCAGGTGAGAACACGAGGCTTCGTAACACACTCGCTTCCCAGGGCTGTGCCCTTCAGTGTGCTAGGGCTGAGCACGGCATGCGGCACACGGCCGGGATGTGGCCGTGCCTCCCAGCTGCCGGCCCTGCCTGGCTCGGGTGCCTGGTGGGAGCCAGCTGCCCTCCCTCCCGCCCCGCTCGCCCCTGCCTGAGTGTGTTAGCCAGCAGAGCTGCTGCACGAAGTGCCAGCTGTCTGGGATGCTCCCCTGGCCAGCCAGGTGATTTGGTCTGAAAAATAGTCTGTAAAGAGATCATAATCTCCTGCTTAATATACCTCTGAGATGTGTCATCCCTAAATGTTCACAGGGCAATTTAATGATAGCATTTATTTAAGAAGCTAATAACATGGGTTGTAAAAACCTGATATAAAAGCACAATATACCAGAGCAATGGTTATTAGCAGATTGGTTCACGCTTTTTGAAAGGTTTGTTAGGGGGAGGCCTTTAAGAAAAATGTAATAATTCACAAATATCTGAAAAATGTTCTTCCAGGTTCAGGTCTTTAGCACTCTGTTTATTATAAGCTGTACAAAAGTAATACAGGTTTTCAGTCTGCTGCCTCTCCTGTAATAAGCTTGCTGATTCATGATGGTCTGTTATTCCTGATAAAATAGAATCTATAATCAGTGTTTCATGGGTAAGTGTGAGGAGCTTACTAGCAAGAGCATCCTTTTTCTCCTTCCCTTACCAGGAGGCTGCTCTAGAGACACTCTGTAATCTAAATAGACGGATATGGCAGTACCAACACAGCATTTTATTTTCTTCCCATTTATCCTCTGGGTGTCAATCTCTGGTTCTTTAGAGGCAGCCACATTAAGTCTGTTTTACACAGTGTAGCAGAAACAACACATCACTGAAGAGATGGTGATAACAGAGCTGGCACAAGGAAGAACTTCCTCGCAGGTAGTCCTCTGCACTGATAACCGATATATAACACGTAGTTTCTAGCAAGCTTACAACCCGTTGGCCTACACACCACCTAACGGGTGAACAAAACAGGCACAAGTACTCTTCCTCATTTCATATGGGATTTGTCATCGTAGTTAGGCATTGGGACGGGTTGCCCAGGGAAGTGGTGGAGTCACTGTCCCTGGGGGTGTTCAAGGCAAGGTTGGATATGGTGCTTGGGGACAGGGTTTGGTGGGTGATAATGGTGGTAGGGGGTGGTTGGACCAGGTGGTCTTGGAGGGCTCTTCCTACCTTAATGATTCTACGATTTGGTAGTCAAAAAGGTACGTATGTGTAATAAACCTCTAAGGCAAGGGTTTTTTTTTATGTAACCTCAGTAGGTATGGGCAATTTAGCTTCTCTTTTCTTTGTGCTACATATTTTCTGTCTTGAATGACATATGTTGTTACTACCACAGCCTGGAAGACATACTGTTGAAGTCTTATGAGCAATGCTTGTAAGTGAGGCAGGGTCTACGTGGAGAGGAAATGCTTTTCCACAGATTAAGTAGGAAAGCAGATGCTTCCAAGAACATAGTCCTTTCTACAGCTCACTTAGCATTCACAGCACTGGGAACATTGAACAAAGAAATTAACAAGTGCTGTTCCCATTTTACAGGACTGGACATAGTTGGCAAAGAAACCAAACTGACACAAGTGAAGCTAAGTCTCCCGAGTCCCATTCAGGTGATTTCTGTTCAGACATCATCTCTAGATGTACACCAAATAGCAGTTAAATGACATGTGCACTGTGACACTGAAGCCAAAACAACAGATCATACAAAATCAACTTTATCATACACTGTAATTACAAAAATTAATGGTCAAGTATTTACATTTTCAGATATTCATCCTTAAAGCACCCAGAAGAGTAATGACTGCTGATGCTTAAAAGGAGATATGCCTTCATTCTCTCATCTTCAACAGTATTTTTTTTTTATTATTCCTAGGGTGTGCATTTGTATGTCAGCAAGTGCACAGCCTGTCTGGCTTTGCCACGTGGTAATTCAGTCAAGACAATGAAGGCAGGAACACGGGCAGGTATTGCTAAGGGGGCTGAATGCGAGAGAACAGTAGGTTTTGCTGAAGCAGGGGGTAAAGGCTAGAAGAGCGTCACAGATGGGCCTGGATCCATCTTGTTTAATATCCCTATTAATGGCATGGGGAAGTGGGAGTATACTTATAAAATTGGTCCAAAATTGAGAGGATAAAAATACGCACGGGGAGCTGGAGAGCTCTGAGGGCTCAACCAGCAAAGTGTGCAGAAATGAACAGCACCTGGGAAAAGTGTGTGCTGTGAGGCACTAATCATAATAGTTTCTGGTATGGAGCTCTACAGCTGAAAAAAGAAAAAGGAGGAGCAAGGCAGAAATAAATTCATTGATCAGAGGATGACTGACATTGTAAGCCAGATGAATGTAAACCTAAGAGAAGTCAGGCAATGTTTTTCCACTGGAGATAGGGCTATGGGCAAGGTCCTGAGCTAATTTCATCTTAAATGGTGTGAATAATTCTAGCAATTTGTGTTCAGAAAGAACTAATTCACATTGGAAGAGGTACAAAAAAAAGGCTGCTGGGACACTAGGGGAGTGGAAAACCTGTCTTACAAGTGAAGACAAAGCAAACTTAGCTGGTTTGCTCTGGCAAAATAGTTGTTCCCTATGCATATGCTGTGGGGTAATGTCAGAGGCTAGGTGTAGCACCAGTTCCATTAAAAAAAAAAAAAAAAATTAGTTGGATCTGATGACTGATGTCTAGCACTTAGATAAGTGTAGGCATAGTAAGACCAAAACCTGTAACTCTGATAAGGCCTGATCTGTTTGTGAAAAGATTTTTATAATGGAATCAGTTGTTGTGCCCATTCTTCCAATCTTGATACTGTTTAAGGCCACAGGATGGGTTTTAAACCTGAGGCCGTGGGTTTTATTTTAGCTGTTTCGGAGCTACTGAATTGTCAGGTAGTACTCTAAGCCCCTAGGTTTGTGAGAAGTCTTTGAACTAAAGTTCTGTACTTTGGAGCTAAGTCAGAATTGCAATTAATCAGATTGGTTTGGGCTGTCACCAAATACCTGCATGCTCAGATCTTAACCTAAGTAGGTTCTACTGGCTGGGATTAAATCATATCCTTTTTTAAGTCAGTTGGTGTAATTCCTGTGATTTCAATGGAGTTATGCTGATTTTGAAAAGTTACAAAGGAACTTGCTGGTTGAGATATAAATGTGATGAATAAGGGATGGAACCACATGAAAGCAAAGCATTAAATGGATTATTTTCTCATATGCTGTTTTCTCATTTTAAGTGTCTATACTTAGTCAGCATACCCTCTGCCATAATCACCAACTGCATTTTTCTTTCAACCACCCATGCACATTTTTCCTTCAGGAGAGTGTTTCAATGCCTTTTTATATTTTTGTAATACCCTTCGTTGTTTTGAAATGCTTTATATTTGGCAATGATCCTGTACTCTTAAAGACCGCCTGTTGTATGCAACCCCTCTGAGAACACAAGGTGCAGCCTCTCAGTTCTTCACACTTGAACCCGACATAACTTTTTCACAGAAACTTCTGCTTCCTTCTAAATCACATTTCACTGCTGAGGTTTCCCTCATGCTTGCTCTTTTCCATTGCTTGATTCAGCATATGCTTTTTTTTTTGATCAATTTTTAAAACAGCCCTGTCAAATTGCTGACTCGTCTGCCTTGTAACAGCAGTGGATGGGCAGCAAGGCTCTCTGAAAAAGGAAAATGAGTATATTAACTTTTGTAGGTTGGGGAGAGTGACTTTTGGTATGACTAACCATGAATTCTGACTCAGTGTGTAGTGTAGCAGCAGCAGTAGTTATAGAAATGGCAAAAAAATCTAGCAGTCACACCTAAAGGCCACTGGTGATTCACAGCATCTGGAGATCACCCGTCCCACAGGAATGCCAGCAGATGATTGCTTTTAGAGGCATCAGGCCCAAATAGGTTGGTAACTGCTCCATCATTTCTGTGGTGCCCTTGGAGTGGAGGTGGGGACTTGTTCTTCTCCAGCACTACCGTGGCAGGAGATGTGGCTGTTCTGGGACTGCCATGTAAACCCAGGACTGTTGAAGCACTAGGCTATCCTTCGGCTTCTGCCACAAACCCCCATCCTCTGAGGCCATCAGTCAGGCTTCATCCCATGGGCAAACCAAAACGAACAGTGCAGCCCTGTTCACCAGTGACAATAGTGGGGAATAAAAGGGATAAAAGAAGGAAGAAAGCACTCTACCTCCATTTTAGGTGTTAGTGCCTTCTGTTAGTTATGGGAATGCTTGTGTGACAGGGATTATCTTGGAGTAAACTATGTACGGTTGGCTGTATCAATGTGTCTCATCATCCTGTATAGGCAATGCACGTAATTTGTTTTATCTTCAGTCCAAGGAATCCCTCACTAGCTGTCCAAATCACTTGCAGACCTTACAGCTTCGAATCCTAATGCTTGTATAATCTAGTTGCTGTTTTACTCTTTTCCTTCGCTTGATCTCTTAATTGTGCAAGGCCTTTATCCGCATTAATCTATTGATAAACTGTGTTGCCCAGTTTCAGAAGAGCTGAGCTGCCCCCAACTCCTCTGTACCGCCCGGGCGTTGGGCAGCATGCCTTTAGGTGCCGCTCGGACCTCCCCTGTGACCACAAGTGTCCTCTGTGGTTCCCTAGCACCTTCTGGCTTGTAGCTCACTGAGCTGCCAGTATAAACCAGAAGGGTAATTCTTTATTTCTGCTTCTGTCATGGAAATAAATCGGGACAAATTAACTGTCAACAACACTTCACATCAGTCTGTAGTCTTTTGTTTTACTGCATATGATGTATTCGTTATCTTGCTTTTTATTTTACACAGTATTTCAGTAGACACTTGATCGCGATCATTCCAGAGGCAGTGTGACTGGCTTGTGCTAACTAAACAATCAGTGTTCTTGAGGAGATGTTCCCAATACTTTAATAACCAGTTTGTCAGCTGTGTTCATTGTAATGTGAAGCTGCAAGTAAATGCTAAACAGCTTGGTGGTTTGACCACAGCAACAATTAGCTCTGAAATGACTTTGTGCTACAGGCAGTCACTTCATTAAGTATTTATGAAACTGAAATGTTTCTGTTAATGAAACACAACTGTAGCCTCTCAGAGAAAGTTTGATGCATCAGTGCTTTGCTTCCTATATGACTTAGCATTCGCTGACTGGTAATGTTTCTGACATAAAGAATAAAACGTGAAAAATGATAAATGGTAGAAACACCAGCTTTGGGCTTATTTATGCCTCTTAGGAGAAGCACTAGCAGTAATTTCCACTCTAATACGTCACCCTACCCCTTGTGAGCTGTGACCGCATGAGCTAGCCTGGCACTTTGGCACTGGGACACATACTGGTCCTACAAACCCAGACGCAACTGGGGCTGCTGGTCCTGTGCTGGGAGGACCACGCAGCTGCCACCCGCATCTTGTGTTCATAAAACCATTCCTCTCCCAGCACAGCCTGATCCTGAAGTCACAGACAACACTGAATTTAATGAGTAGGGCTGAGAATTCCCATTAGGATTCAAGTAGTTATGTTTTGCTGGTGAAAGGGAAAGAAAACATGTCAGAAATCTAATTACCTTTGGATTAGTACTTCTATATTGGGGTCACTTCATGTCTAGCATGCGGTGTTTAGCAGCTGTTTTTTCATACCAACGTAACCGGGATATGGGACCTTCAAAGGCTTGGTCTGTCACCAGATTCCATGTTATGATAAGACACAGTCGTCAAGCTGAAAGCAGCCCAGGGCCACAAGCCACAGCTGATGGGTTTAAATAGAGGAGGCCCATGTGAAGAGGAATGGAGTCGTGGAGAGGTGCACAAAGACCTGGGCACTGGGTCCTTTTTTAGTGGAAGAAGCTCCCCGCTTCCTTTGACTAATTAAAAGCACTGCTGCCGAACCTGGAGGAAGACAGAATGCCTTTTTCATTCAAAGACTGCTTTTTTTTTTTTTTTTTTTTTTTTTTGAATGGAGTCTGGCTGAGAGCCTGCAGTGGCTATGGCATTCAGGGCTTAGGCTGGCAGGAAGCAAGACTAGTTTATACAAAACCACAATGACATGAGCTAGTTTTGACTAAAATGAGCTCAAACAAAGCAGTAGTATACTCCAACGGCTTCCGCCTTCCTTTTTCTTCCAGAAAAGAAAATCCACATGAATCTGTAGATGTGCAAGCATACAGCAGGCATACTGGGCCTTGATCAGGAAGAGATGTCTGTGCTGAACTTCAGGCACTGAACTGAACTTTTGACTTAACTGTGGCTAGTACACAGTTAAGATCTGCTTACATGCTTACCTAGCTGGAGAGCTGGGTGATCCTAACTTTGCTTTCAGTGAAATCGGTGGGAGGTTGTCCTTTTCCTCAATGGGAGAAGGGCCAGGCATCAAGTTATTGTGCTTAAGAAAGCAGCAGCACAACCACACAGCCACGTAAGAATTGAGGAGAAAAAGGGGGAAAATGCCAACAGCAGTGGGTTAGAAAAGTAAAACGCTGGGTGGGTAGGTTTATCCTTTTATAAAGATTATGGAACCAAATGTATAGGAGTGCTTCACAGGGCAGAACATCACAGTTCAGCAAGGATGGTTGCAGTTATTTGATTTAGCTGCAAACAGTGCCTTAAGGAAAAGAGCAGTATCCAAGAAAGAAAGAAAAAAAAAATGGATTCAATATTAGTACATTTTTTGTATACACAAGGTAGGATTTGATAAATGCTTTCAACATTCCTTTAAACACCAAAGCTATAAAAAGTACTGGATGCAAAGCAGAGGTCTTAAGTCATTAAAAATTCCTCCTTCCAAAAATAAGCAAGTGAAATGATAATTCAACCTGCATTGCATTTTCTCCTTTTAGCTTTAAGTAAACACAGCCAGAAGTTCAGTTCGCTATTTATTTGCAAACACTGCATAATAAACATAAATGTACTGCTGTTAAGAATAATAATGCAATGCTAATGATTCTGAAAAGCAAGAAGGGAATAAAGGAACCATGTGAAGGAAAGGGACAGGTAATTAGGCAAAGCAGGGAGATGAGAAGGTAGATAAGTACCTAAGAAAATTATACAGTGAAGGTGATTAAAAATACAGGCATAGAAACCATATATTAAATGCTAGAACAAAAAAATAAGGAAAGTGCTGACAAGGATGAGCTGTGAAAGGTGAATCTAAGCTGCAAGTGTTGAGTATTTGAAATGTAGCAATCCCCTAGTTCATCCAATCTAGTGTTCCCAAAATAACCAGAGTAAGACTTTGCATTGTAACCAGGAACGTGTGACCTCGAAATGAAAACACTGCAAGCGTGGTAGTCTTGCTTTCCATATCTGGTTTGAACCCCTTGCTGTCCTGACAGGCCTCCTGCTCTCCCTGCTCCTCCCTCCCACCCAGCTTTGACGACAGGCCCTCAGGAGCCCCACTAGCTGCTTTTCGCTGGTGCTCAGCCCAGGTTTTTCACTGATGGCCCGTTTCCTGCAATGCAGTTGGCCAAGGAGGTTTCCATCTCCTCTTGGATGGGTTCCCAGTGGATGGAAATTTAGGGGATGCGACCTGGATCAGCACATCTAAGCTAAAAGCACAAGGCTTCCGCATACGTGTGAGGGGATGGCTCTCAAGCTGACAATTACAAGACATTAACAGACCTAATGGGTCTGCACAGGGGAAGGGAGGTACCTAACAAGCAGCGACCAGTGGATTACATAAATTAATCATGATTTTAAATGACTGTTCCTAGTTCCCTCTGAACCACTTTTTCCATTGCCTTTGATGAAATGACCTTGTTTCTGTTTCCCAAGAATACAACTGGAAGAATACAGGGGGATATAGATATTAGAGAGGTGTTAACAGAGCAAATAAATGATGCTGGCATGGGATGTGGAAGAAAATGGGTGCACAGAATACTCAAGCCTTGAAAAAAAAAAAAAAAATCACTTTAAAAGTTTTAGAATATTTTATAGTTATTAATAATGCTTTTTTTTTGTGGCTAGCAATAAAAATTGGAGTTCTTTCCATTTGCAAGCAGTAAGGTTGGAACAATGCAGTCTACAAGCTTCTATCTGTTAGCTGCGAGCAAAGTCCTTTCAGTTGGTCAGAGATGTTGCTGGGCAGCCACAGTTCTAGTGCTGCCAGTGAATGGCTCTGATGGAGGAAAGTTTTAACTGGAAGCTGCATCCTGAAAGGGATTGTAAAATTGCAGAGATTCAGCTTTTCCCCAGGAAAACCCTCAGCAGTGCAGTGCTGTGTCTGAGCTGCCAGAGCCCCCAGTGCAGTGCCCAGCTGTTACCAGCAGTGCCACGCAGGAACAGAGTGAGGACAGAATGAGCTACAGGGCCGTGCAGCAGCGCTGGGCTGGTAGAGCATGCAGTAGAGCACACAGGTTTTGGCTGCTGCTGGTGGCCCTGCTCTGTCCTTGTTCAGACCGTTCCTCTGAGCGTTCCTCCTGTGTGTGCTGCATCCTATCCACGCTGCTTTCAGTGCTCTGTGCTCTCCTGAGCTTCAACACCCCTCCTGCCTGGCTCGCTTTAGCTCAGGAAATGCTGTCCAGTGCTCGGGCAGCCAGCTGGTTAAGCAAAGTTATTTGCCTTGGGTGCTGCGTGCCTCCTTGCGCTAGTTTCCCAGCTGTGGAGTGTTTTATGGCACTGTGGCATGTAGGTAATATCTGTAGAGGATGAAGTGGTAAACATTTTAAACTACACTTTTGTCTTCGCAACGGAGTGAATGCTTTCCCCTCTGACAGTGCAAACTTGACTTTTGTCTAAGATTAACAGCAAGGATGCTTTGTGTGTTTTAATATTGCTTTACCTCAGCTTGAACAACCAACTGCTATTATTACTACTTTACAATTTCTCACCAAATGTCACCTGTACTCCTTAAGCTTGTCATGATAATGAAAACTTAGTTGATTTAGTGATTAACTGAGCTGATTTAATTATCTTGGGTAAATAATATTATATGCTAATGTAGGGTAATTTATTTCTTTCTAATCTCTTAGAACCCTATATGCTGCAATCAGATTCTTTAAATATTTACTGAAGCACTTAGATGTAATAAATTGGATAAAATGACTCGTGAGTGACATTATGCTAGTGCCAGCGTGAGTTCCTTCTCTGCCATGTATAGAAGAGATGGGGAAAATGCTCCTGCTGTGCTACAGACGCAGGGAAAACAATTTTGGAGGTGCTCCCAGGTCCTCTGCCATGCTCGTGACAATCCGTGGTCAGAGTTTGCTCACTGGCTGTCCTCCCTTCCCCAAACACACCAGGACAGTGTGCGTTCCCACCCAAGTGCTATATGGTGGTGTCTTGTAGTTTAGTGCTGTGAACATTTATAAAGAAAATGAAATACTTACTGCTTTAATACAAGCTGGCCTTAAGAGTCTAATAAAAATCCTCTATTGATTCAGCCCTTTACTAAACTATTATATAAAACTGCTATAAAGTTTCTAATTACAGGGAAGCCTGTATAAGTCTATCTGTTTTTTACAGGTGCTTGAATGCATCCATTGAAAACTGCATAGGCATCCTGTTATGCACAGTACTACATCCCTTGGACGTGTCCTGAGGTGGGTTTTTGTGTGCGACTTCGCTTACAGCTTCTTTTAACAGAACTCGGGTGGGTGCTGGGCGGGATGCGAATGTGAAGCGAGCTGCTGGAGGTCGCTCTGCTCCCCGCAGCAGCAGCAGCTGGTGCTGAGCTGCTGCGACGCTCTGAGCACTGCACACGGGTGCTGACATGAGCAGCAGGCCTTTTTAACTGCCTGCCCTGCTCTGGGGCCGAACATCTGAAACGTTGATGTGACATCCACAGGTAGTTCAAAGAAAGGTTTCAGAAGTTGCCAGGTTTTACTCATTTTGTAAGCACCACATTCTTAGAAGTAACAAAACTCGTATGAATGTATTTAATGGTCTGAGTCAGTAGCAAGCTCCCACATAGGACAGGTGTTTGAAGTGTCCCTTTACTCAAGAGAAGGGTAAACATATTAAAAATGCTTAGTTGCCTTGCATTTTCCATAACGTACATGCTAGCCTTTTTTTCATTCTTTTCTTTTTAATGCTGAGATGCCTGTCAGCAAGTTGGCTGACTGCCTGCTTGTCTAAATGAAACAAACCTCCAAATCTTCTTTATAGGCATGGGGAAAGCTGGGGGGGGGGGGGGGGGGGCGGGCGGGAAGGGTTGAATAAAGATACAGATTCCTGTAATGAATAAAATGACTGGAAAGCAGGACTGGAGTTGAGATCAACTAAAATCAAGACGTTGTTAGTACCTGTTTGAGAATACTGTACTTAAAAGAAGCCCTAAAATGCACTGGTTGCACCACTAAGCTCTTCAGATATTTTCATGGTTTACCAAACACAGGAAACACCTCCGACAGGGGAGCACCAGCAGGATGTTGAGGTTTCTTTAACTGCTGACTAAGCACTGGCAGGACCAGCGGTGTTAGTGCACTACTACTGCCCTTAGATGACAATCTCTTAAACTGTTTGTGGTCTCTGCCATCAGACTGACCACTGGAGCTGTGAGCATCAGGCACCACGTTCTTGCCCTTGCAAAACGTGATCTGGAATTTGTACTTGTGGTGCTCAGGATTCATCGGCAGGTGAGGTGGGAGCGCGGTCAGCCTGGTCGGTGAGGGCATCTGCACGAGGCGTGCAGTGCTCAGCCGCCTGTCGGGGCTGGCTAACAGCCTGCTGCTGCAGGGAACTTGTTTCCAGGCCTGAGCTCTGGGAAACATGCAGTACGTGAGAAAAAGTAAATAAAAATAAAAAGAAACCCTCAGTAATCTGCAACTCCTGAGGCAAAAGGGAGTTCTGTAATGCATTGGTAGTGGTCGCTGCCAGTAACTGAGCTGTGGCAGCTCTAAGCCTATGAGCATCGCTTGTAGCTTAGCACTATAGTGAGAGCTTCTGAAATGCGATAGAAACAGCAACAGGCATCACGGTTCTTCACGCTTCGAATATATGTACCTCTACAGCTCTGACCAATCGCTTGACACAACAGGGCACACTGAAAACAAAACCACTTTTCAGCAATGTTTGCAGGAAATTTGCACTGGTAGGCACCCGTTTCGGGGACCTACCAGCTGGTTCTCACAACAAGATCTTCGCAGCTGCCATTTATCCTGTTCTTCTTGGGTGCAGCTTATTTTTAATTGCTTCAGAGTTGACCTAGGCAGACTTTGGGCAGGTGTAGGCAGCATTCGGGCTTTCAAAATGCTTGCCTGCACAACCTTCCATGTGCCAAGTTCCAGGAAAATGTGAGCTTGGGTGGCTGTGAAAGCCGGCAGTGGTCTGAGCTTGGGCGAGGGGCAGCAGCAGCTGCAAAATGAGCAGAAATGTCAGCGTAGGTGGGACTGCTGGGAGCCCAGCTCAGGTAGGGAGTGGGGAGTCTGGCGGAGGACGAAGGTGGCTGTAAAGAGTGAAGACGTAAAAGTGAAAGGGTGTTGTGGGTGACAAGCGAGACAGGAAGGTGTTGGGGAGAGAGGAGAGTGGGAGACACAGGACACGAGCAGTGAGGTTCTTGGGTGTGTGGGATGGGAGAGGCTTTGGAGCAGATGACTGTGAGCTTTCAGAAGTACTGAGAAAAAAGATGGAGGTGGACTGGGGCTGGAATGAATTTGGAACGAGGGTTCAGGGGACCGGAATTCTGCCTTGGGAAGAGCAGAGGAGCTGCGGGCTCCAGGAGTGGGCTCCAGCAGAGAGTTCTGGACACTACGAGGAGCTGTACCCCTGCAGCGTGTCTGTACCCATGATGCTGGCTTGGGATCAGGAGGGGGGCATGCTCATTGTCCCCTCCATCCCAGTCCCCATATCGCCTTCACTGACACACGGTCAGAGCCTCTGAGTTCAAGCCCCAGTCTTCAGGTTAGAATTGTGCCATTTAAACGTCCAGGCTTTTGCTCACATTTAAGGGCTGCTCTTATACCTAGGCCCTTTAGGTTAATATGTAGTAGACCTTTGCATCCATGTTTCATTTTTTCTGAGCCCTTGAAAAATAGACAAAAACAAGTTAATTCACCTTACTGCTAGACTGCCTAAAGCTTTCAGATACAGGGTAAAGTAACAGCGTAAAGAGAGCCTGACTTCTGTTAGGAGTTACAAGCTGAATTTACAAAACAGTGATGGGAAGTGAAAAGCTTTCTCTTTTATCCCTGGGAAGGGTGTGTGTTTTCCAGTCCAGGTGGCACAGGTTTTGAATTGAGGGAGACAAAAGCAAGCATTAGAAAATCTCTTTTAGACACGAGTAAAACACCAAGCCTCTCACTTGAAACTTGGGCCAAATCTCATGGTTTGGTCTCTGCAGAACCTCCATCCAGCTGACAAGCCAGCCGTGCTGATCCCTGTTTTCCAGCGCTTTGGCAGGCAGGGCACTTGCTTAGGATTCAGAATACCAGGATTCAGTTGTTGCTTTTGTTGTGCTGCATGGATTTGTAAGTTTGAGCTACTCTGGACTGTGTAAGGACCCTCAAGCCTTTCCATTCAAGCTGCTCTACTTTGCCTGACATAATTAAATATTAATTGGGCCAGACTGAGCAAGTAAGTGACTTTTTATAGCCTGGCAACTAGGCCACTCACCCAGGAGAAGGAAAACTCCAGTCCTAGCTATCACATTTTACAACTAGCAGCATAAAGCTGTATTTAAGCACGTGAATATTTGTTAGACGTTTGAAAGCATTTTCGGTGGTGTCTGTTCAAACTGCACGAAGAGCTTCTGAGGACCAGTCCTGCTTATTTGGATGTCTAAAGTAAGGCCTTGTGCACTGAAGTTTAGAATCCCATTTGAAACAAAGCAAAACAAACAAAAGCAAAAGCCAACATACATCATTGAGCCAACCTTGAAGAATCTGAGACCCAATCTCAGCTAGATCTCGTGATTCCCTGTGAAAGTTGCTTTCCAAGAAAATACAGTGAGTGGCTGCAAATCCCTGCCTTGGTACCCAGCCTGAAACAAGAGGGCTGCTGTTTTGGAAAGCCTCCCTAGAAGCACGTTTCCAGACTAGTCTTTTCTTTTATAAACTCCCAACAATAAAAAATCATAGTTTCCTACAAGATTCAAGCGTACATTTCCTGCTAGTAGAAGTAACCGCCCGATGGATTGAAGTGGACTTCCCAAGGGGGTCTCTGCTTGTGCTGGGCAATGGTGGGGCCGAACCCACAAGCCGCAGAACAGGGGAAGCCCCTCACCCTCAGAGGGACTGCACTGACTTCTCTGTTGCTCCACGCGAGCAGAGGTTGTAGCCCATGTGGATGGGTCCTGCCTTGTCCCGTGTACGAGCCGGCAGAGGTCATTGCCACGCTCAGGTTTGTTGCAGTTAACCCATGCTTACATGGGTTAAATCATGTTAAATTGTGCCAAATCATTCCAAGCATTTCATAAAATTTAATTCTTAGACTTTAGTTGTTGATTTTATTTTTTTATTTTTTTTATTTTTTGTTTTTCAACTTTCAGTATCTTTTGTCTCCAAAGCATTTATATTCATTTGTTTGGTTTGTTCTAAAATTAAATTATCAATTACCTCTTCACTGACAAATACTTTTGCTTCTAATGAAATACATAAAAACTCCTCTGGTTATTCTAAAATGCTTACAGTAGGTAAAAGAAGATAAGATTTTTGTTTGTGAAATTAAATTCTGTGATGTCTGCTTGTCTTTTTAAATTAAAAAGCTGTGATCCTTGTAAGAGAGGGGATCATGTTCTTCACCCTCAAAAATTAACTGCTACTCATACAGAATTCATAGGCTTTTTCAAGTATCCTGTGAATGTATCACAGTCTTTGGATTTCTCGTTGTAAAAATCTGACAGTAAAAATAATGTTTGGTCCGAGTTATTCTTAGTATTTGAGAAATGTGCAGCCCAGAATCAAATGAGATGTTAACTTTATGATTTCTCTCTTTAATAAAATACACAGTGTATAAATAGATTTAGGGAAGGTCTGTGAAGATGGACAAAATTACATGTCCAGCTTTTTTTTTTTTTCTTTTGTTACAGAGGTTCTTCATAAAATATTCACAAGACATACCTGAATAATTTACATTGCCTTAATTCACTGGGCAGGATTGTTAAGGTAAAAAAGACCACAGTCATTCAGGCAACAGAAAGCCACCCTCTTTGAATAGCAGACTTTGTGTGTGTTTGCACGTATATATCTACATTTTAATGTTGCCTCATACTTGTTTGTTCTTTGTAGGTGGTTTCCAATTTTAAGATGCTAGATTGATAGCAGAATTATTTGCTGTTTAATAAACTCTGGGCTGTTTTAACTGAAGTCAGTGGAAAAAGAGCCTTTGGCATTTTACATCCTTGCCTCATGTTAAAATGAAGGGTCACAGAGGAATGTACTCTTGACCCTGAAGGAGAAAAGCCTATACATTTTCTCAGCTATTCTCACGGTGATTCATGACAACACAGAGTACTCACTACAATATGGTTTTCAGACAGTCATATAATAAAATATATAGCTCATAATCTTCAGCTCTATAAACATAGGTCACTACCTTGTGGGAGCGCCCATGATTTAAGTCTGTGAAAATACTGCTGTGTATTGTAGATCTGACATAGCCCTTATTGGGATTTTTTTCCAGAGGACAGTCCCTTTCCACAGAGGTGAAGAGCGAGGTTATCCATGCAATAGCATCCAAACAGTGGAGGATGGTTTTGAACCCCCTCGAGAAAGCCGACTGTATGGTTTGTAGTTAACACAGACACATGGATGCTAATGTACGTGTACTCATGCTGAGCCTTAGACTTCGTTGCAAATCTGGTTATCAAAATGCTGGCTGCTGCTGCAAGAACAAAGAAGGAGCAGTGTTAAAATCTGGAATTTTAAATTAAGACCTTAAGAAAATAAACTCTGTGTTGCTTAGTGGCTTGCCAAGCTAGTAGATGTGCGAAAAGAAGGCTATAAACTTGCGTTTATGCTGAAACACTGCAGTGTTTCCACAAAAATGCAGGTGTCAATGTTGTAGCACATGCTTCCCGGTGCAATCAGTTCTACAAAGTGTATTTGACAAATTTGACATTTGATGTTCAATGTGAAAGCAGTGGCTAGCACTATCTCCTTACAGTCAAGGATACGCTTTGCGGGACAGAATATCTGTGCAGCTCTGTCTCGTAATCTTCACTGAAATACATGGGAATATGTTGTGACGTATGCCAAAAAGGTGGTAATACTTCGCCTAAAATGTGAACTTCTAAAGGAAACCATAGCACAGTTGTTAATGCTGCGAAGGTTTTGCTGTCTGATTCATACTGATGAATAAAATATGCAGATATAGCCAGATGCAAAATCAGCCCAGGAACAGGTTTCTCTTTATCAGAATTGTCATATTATTGTGAATATGTCTGCGGAAAATACTTTGACAGCAAATGAACATATTATGTTAGCTCAAGTGTTGTATTTCAGATAAGAAAAGTTTATTAAAAAAAATCTTTCTTAATGCCATCAAAATAATTAAAGACGAAAACAATAACAATTACTTTGTAATTTCCCTGTGAAAAGTAATAACCCAGAACTTTGTCTGACATCTAAATTAGATTATTACAAGAAATTGCACATAAATTAAAGTCAGCCCTTCAGGCTTCCTACCCATAAGAGTTTGGAACAAATCATTTCTCTTTCATAATCACAAGTGATTTAAAGACAGGTAAAAACTTCAGTCCATCTCCCATCTTCTTGAGGTCCTTTCAGCTTTCCAAAAAGTAATTTCTGGTTTTCTAAAAGGTGAACCTTGGAGTGTTCATCACAGTGGATGTGAAACTGAATCAATTAGAATTGGGGGGGCAGGGGGGGGGGCTGGTTGGTTGTTTTTTGTTTGTTTGTTTGTTTGTTTGTTTGTTTTTCTAGTATGCAGGTTCTGTGTCACCATGTTTTGGAAAAAAAGTAATACAACAAATCCATAGTGGGTGAAATTGCTCATTTCCATCGGCTCATGTGAAACATTCCTCTTTTAAAGCAGAAGGTCAAGGCCTGCGTCTTCACAGCTCAGTACCCCGGCACTGTATTTGTGGTGCTCATGGCAGAATCGGTGCAGGGGAGCTGAACACCATAAATCTGGGTGCAGCAGCAGCACGCAAGCAGGGTGCCTGGGCTCCGTGCATGGGGTGTGGAGAGATGCTCAGCAGCGGGGTTTGTAGGCAAACTACTACCTTGCAATAGATAGATCGGTATGATTGGGCAGAGGGCAACCCTCTTCTTCTGCAGGATGTCATGTCAGGATTCAGAGGAGTCTGTCTTGAATGTAGCCATAGGAAATGCCACGCTCAGGAGCATGTGCTGAACAGGGGCTGGTGCCTGAACGGGAGCAGGTAAGCAGTGGTGTGCCTGCTGCTGTGCTGCCATGTTTGTGCCAGTACCCTTCATCTGTTCCCAGACAGGAGTCCTGCCCTTCAAAAGTGCTGAGCACCCAAAAATTCATGATTGTTTCAGCAGGAGCTGCACAGTACGTGGTTTGGAAAGTGCGAATTCTGAGCTCCTGTTGCCTTCTCTGGCAACTTATGGTAGCTGTTGGTCTAGCTGCTCGTTTATGCAAGCAAAGAGTTCATCTTCCTACCGTTCTCCCAGTACCCAAGGAGCCTCTCCCATCCATTAGCAGCAGGGAATGCCATTTCTCTCCGCTTCCTGGCTTTTCTGGCAGACAAATGACTCTCCCACTAATAGTCCCTCTAAAACACTCAGAGATGAGTGTTTTAAGCATGGGAAAACAGCATTTCTCAACTTGTTTTGATGGAATTTTATTTGTCAAGTTTATGGAGAGCTTTATCAAGTCAGATGCTGTGAAACTCCTTCCAAAATCTTCTTTAACTCTTCTTGAGAAAAATTTGGGATTTTCTCATCATCCATAATATTCTTTCTCCCCACACATCCCTACTGGTACTTTAGCCTTCCTCTTCTCTAACACCGAGCACACTGTAGGATAAAATTATCTTTGTAATCTCTCTCTGCTGTGGTACAGCTAGGAACTATCTTATTCTGTTAATTACTAGCTAGTACACTGGGTGAGCTGCAACAGAATTACATAGTACCAGAGGTGACGTAGGTAAAGAAATGTTAGGAAGTTCTTCTAAACCACCTGTTGGAAGTTTTTCTTAACCATCCAAACCTAGCCTTACCCTGGGTAGGGGCAGAAACTAATGGGTAGTAACAGACGTCAGTGCTGGAGAGCAGAGGGAAGTTTCCACTCTAAATGCAGTGAGTCTGGGGACAGCTCCTGTAGGACTAACGAGGGGCTGTAGCTGTGCAGTGGGAAGAGATCTCTTTGTGGACGCCATCACTCGATGTAGATGTCTGCAGAAGAAGGGGACCAGCCTTGGTAATACTTGGTTTCGAGGGTGATTCTGTTCTGCAAAGTGCCTGTTGTTGGAGAGGTGCTGTGCCAGCAGCCTCTAACAAGCCTTCAAGAGCCGTTTTGCTGAGTCGGCTCCCTCGCGTACCTCCGGGGGGATCAGTGGGGTGGCTGGCGAGGAGGAAAGGTGCTGGGGGCTGCAGTTGCTCTGGGAATTCTAGTGTGAGTGTCTAAGCAGGGGATGGGAGTGCCTCTACCTATAGGTGTGCCATTGGCTTTTTTGAAAGCATAGGCGGAATCCAGAGCTTCTGGAAATCAGATGTATCCTTTAAGTTTGTGTAAACACTTGAGAGCTTTGTTCAAACCTATCAGATAGCAAGAAATGTCTGTAGGGAGCAGAGGTGCTGAGGACTACAGCAGTGATGCAGCAAACTGTGCTCCATCCTCCCTTGCTTTGTCTCCCTGGAGTACGTGATCCTGATCCCGGCAGTGCTGAACAATGAGCAGTGACAGTGTGAGGAATGCCGTGTCTTTCCTCAGCAGCAGGATAATTAGGCCCTCTGCATAAAGCCTAACGCACTGCCACCCTCCCCAAAGCAGGGCAGGCAAAGCACTGAGGGTCTTACCAGAGGAAATAATGTTACATGGAGACTACACGGAGCTGGTCATTAGCAGTGGCTGTCTGCGTAGTATGGCAAAAAATACTTGGAAACGTTTAATTAAAATGAATGTAATGGCTGGATTTAAGCTGTTATTCCAGAATTTAAATGTCATTTACCAATGCATTAAATGCACAATAATCACTGCCTAAATAAAGAAATTTGTTGTTCTAATCTGTAACTATAGTGAAGCTGCACGTTCGGTAGAATTGTGCTGGGGGCCTTAGCTTTCAACAGCTATTGCAAGAGCTCTCATCTGTCAAACTTTCTTGTTACGTTCGTATTTTTACTGTTTTTCACAGGTCAAGAAAGAGGTTTCTTTTAGTTTTCCGAGCAACTCCTGGAACTGTGGAGATGAAAAAAGTAGGAGCCAAAATTTTATTGTTCTAGTTGATGATCCTAGTTAGCTTAAAAAGGGCAGCGTCTGGATTTTCAGCTTGGGAAGTTAATTTAAACTTAATGATTTTCATTAGGAAGGGAAAGTAAAACCATTTGGACTCATTGTCGAGTCTACTACAGGGCTTTGCAGAAATTCATTCTTGCTTCTTGGTGCTGGAGAAAACACCTCAGCAGAACAGACACTGTGTCTACCCGGTCTGGCCTCGTGTCTCCTAGTGGCCAGCGCCCGATGTGTCAGAAGGTATATGTGCTATACATCATGGTACAGAAGCTTTCACTATCGGGCAAGATTTTGTTCTCAAGACACAGAGTAAGTTGCTCAGAACACCTGGAGATAAGTTTCATGTATTGTCACAGAACTGAATTTGTGAAGGGAAGACGACAAAACTTCTGTCTGCGAAATGCTATCTGTAAAAGCTGCATTTAAGAAAGCAATTGAAGAAATAAGCGCTTCTGAATAAAGGCCTCAATTCCATGACCAGTGCTAATGCTGCCAAAATTCTTAGAAGTCCTGTGAAGTCCTCTCTGCTTCTCTGTCTTTTGCATGAGGCATAGTTTTTTTCAAGGATTATTTTTTTCCTTTGGGATGTAAAATTTATGATGAAATGAAATTGCTGTGAAACATTACGTGATCAAAACTTTAATGAATTGTTTCCTGTTACTCGTTAACCTTGCAGGTTTTTCTTTAACTCTGAAATAAGCAGTTGGCACAAAACACTTCTGTTGATTCAAGATGCTATAGCATCTTGACACGGATGAAAATTAACCTAGTAGACTCCACTTGGGTCAGAAAAATGTTCCAATTTTTAATTTAGTGAACCTTTAGTGAGAGACTTGCCTGTGAACATCAAGCAATTAAATGAAAGTGAATAAAAGGTTCAGTGCAAAAAATCCCCAAGAAATGGCTTGAAGTACAGCATATGTGATATTAAAGAAATGCAAAGCCAAGTTAGCAGATGTTTTCCGTTCAGTGGTGTATGTCTCTGACAGATACTCTCCCTGAGAAGTTCCCTGAGACCATCTCCACGAATGCCTGGTGCCACAGCACTCAGAGACCCACCTGCTGTGAAAACTGTATGACTGCGGTCTTAAGGAAGTGGGCATGAGTGATGGCTCCCTCTCACAAAACAGAGGTTCAGTGCTTTTAAACATACTGGGGTGAGAACTCTGCCAGATATGGGTGTTAGAGGAGTGAGTGAGCACATTTTATGGGTCCGGAGAGGAAAGGGGTCACTTAACTCTTGGCTACGTGAGCTTCTTCAGCACATCTTTGAGCAGCTGCCCAAGCACTGGTTGTGTTTTGTTTCTTCTCATGCTTTCTTTGTGGTGCTTGTTTGAGTATTTGCTGATGCGCTCTTTGAAATGAATTTGAGAAATAGACTGAAGACATCAGATGCCATACATGTTCGTCCCCAGTACAGACGATCAGCGCATCTGACGTGCGGGTACGCTTGATGGACTTCACTGAGTCCTTTCTTGAATGATAATTAATTCTTAAATGGCAAAAGACCTTTGGGGAGGTCGTTTCAACCTTTTAGCACAGCCTGTTAAGTTGGAGAGAGAAGGGAGGATAACGTAAACTGTGTGTACATGAAAAGGTTGTTTAAAGAAATAGAGAGTCAAAGGCATTATCCGAAGCTAATTGTTTTATTGCTGAGATTTTAAAGAGACATCCCCGTTGGTCACCCTGCCTGCCTGTGCCCCTGACAGGAGCATGGGTGCTGGGCTTGGTGCAGGCAGCCCCCGGCTGCCAGCAGGTGCCCGGCTGTGCCCGCACCCTGCAGGTGCTTTGCGCAGGTCAGAGGAGAGCAGGGACTGCGGCTGCTTCATCCCCAGCCCTGCAGCATCCGCTCCTGGGAGCTACCTCTGCGTGGGGAGGGATGAACCAAGATTTTGATCAGGTGTAATTCCAAAGGGCCTTGTAATTGATCTTGAGTGAGGCTGCGAGAGCGTCCCAAATCCAATTCCAGTTACTGCACTGTGCCCATCTAAATCCCCACTGACATGTTATTTGGGTATGGTGTTCCCTTATAGATTCTCCATAAACTGCCAAGCCAGGCTGCTGCGAGCAGTTAAATTGCTATATTGTAGCAGAGAAACTGCTCCTGCATGGCCATATACAATTCTGTACGAAGTTTGGTTTGTATCAGGAGAGCTTGTCTACTTTTTTATGATTGCATATGAGTCTGGGCATCTTCATTAACTTTACTCTATCTTCTACCGAAGATACAATATATTACATTTATTGGTTGTCCATTGTGATTGATTTTGACTCAGAGTGATGTAGATTTTTTTTCTTTTTTAATTTTAATTCTGTGCAATTTTTCATCCAAGAACAGATTAGTCTCGAAGAACAGGTGTGCTGGAAGTGAAGCACTTGAATTTGAGGTGACTGGGAAATGGTGCATTATTGTCTGAGCTCTTTCGTGTCTCTTCTCTACCTTGGCAGTGTGCTTCTCCTTGAAGGCTTATCAGCATCATAACAAGTTTGTATCCTCGTGTTTTGCTCCAAACCAGTTTCTTTCCAGTTACTGATATTGATCTAATAAGTGCCAAGGAGAGATCTCATAGTGCTATTACAGTACATAGTGTCTGGCTGTTCTGAAATCTTTTGTCCTACCTTAGATGAGAAAGACTTCACCAAAGTAGATATCATGTCATCATCATATATATAGATATAACAGAAGCTCTTACATCATATACTGGATCTTAGACTGGATATAATCCAGGCCTGAAAGAAAAGACCTTATCTGGCAGGAAGCAAACAATCAGATTCCTTGGGATATCCTTGAGAAAGCAAGAAGCAAGAGACCAAATGAAGAAGGTGAACAGCTTTAATAAAATTCAGTATTATTCCTTTGATTTATTCAAGACTTAGCAAGCGACTATCCAGGCTTAATGGCATTAACTGGTATTATAACAAGAGGGGACGCTTCACAGACACAGAGGGGAATTGAAGTATGCAAGGTTAAGTGAAACAATGCTGCTAGTAATAAGCCACTGGAAGTAGACTGTCATTCTTCCTCTACTTGTAGATCCTGATTATCACGTCAGCTGTCCATACGCTGCTCTCATCAGCTGCGTTAAAAAGAAGTGTGAAAAAGATGGACAAGACGGTCATACATTTAAATCAGATATACTAAATACTGTAAATGTAGGTTGTGACATGCCACAGGTTATGTATCATATGGCATGGCCTATCATTGTACTGCCAAATGGTGTGATACAGACTGATGCAATACGAAATGGCACAGACAAACTACAAGTGCCATTTGATGTAGAAAGATGCATTTAAAGAGATGAAGCCCCTGCGTATGATGACTTTTTAGCAGGACATCCAGCCTGCTTGTGCCTGGAGTTGTGAAGTTGTTGGACTTCTACCATGTTGGATTCCTGAGGCTCCCTGTTTCATGCCTATTGGCCTCTCTTGGTCTGTTTTGTGGCTGGACATCAGTGCTCCATCTCACTGGCCTCAGGGTGACAAGTTTCAGCTGAATGCCGAAGGCTGCTTGTGATCCATTACCACAGTTACGATTGATATGCAGACTTTTTTCTCTATAGATTTTTTTCCCCAGTTTTCCAAGCTCTTGAAAAATAAGACAGTAGCCAGTGTTTGCTGTGGGATCAGTCCCACCTCTTCCCAACCAGAAATTTGTCTGTCTGTCTTCTACACTTCATGGCTTTCTTTCTGTCCCATAACTGCAGGCAGGTGGGTTCTCCAGAAAGCAGCAGTGGAAACAAAGCAGATGATGTGTGATACAACTCTGCGTGTAGTGGCAGAGGCCATTTCACTGAGCACTTCCAGAAGCACGGAGGAAGCTCTGTCTGTTTCAGAACTGCAGGACGAGATTAGGAGAGCCTAATGCACATCAGTCTCCCTAAGGTGCTAAGCAGGAATTTGTGTAATTGGGGACTGAAGGTGATTTCAGGAATGCAGCGTGCTGAGATGAGACAGGAAGTTTCTCAGCTCCTCATCTGTATATGCACCCCAACACCAGTCAAAAAAAAAAAAATAAAAAAAAAAAAAATAAAGGTTTGTCTTTGTGAGGATTCTCAACCATTTTACTTAAACAGCAGCAAAAAGAGCCTGTAAAGACAAATTTCTGTGTTACCTTGTAGGTAGTTGTAGGTAGCTGATTTCATTGCCAGGCTGTTCTTGGCCTGGTACTTCAGGGAGTGAGAGCTGCAAGCACCGCAGATATTCTGTCATGTCTCTCTTGAGCAGCCTTGGTATCTAAAAGGAACAAGACCATAGTGACATGTCCCAAAACAAACGTAACCAAATCCTGTAAAGCCGAGTGAGAGCTCTGTGTTTCTTCTGTATACTTCAGGCAGGTAGATATACCAAGACTCCTCATCATACAAGGGATTGCTAAGCATTTGGGCAGCTTGACAGTCACGAGCAAAATAATTCAGCGTATTTTTTGTGTGTGAAGGAGATCATTGTAAAAACAGTCAGACCAACAGTGCTAATGCACAAAATGTGGTAAAAATGCTATGGGTGTCTCTGAGTCACCACAAGCACGGCATTAGACGATCTCTACTGGAGGGTAGTTTTAGGTGGAGCAAGGGAGGGGAGCAAGTCTTGTTGCTTAAAGAAAAAGTTCAAAGACTTCGATTCAAGTTTGGGGACAGAGCGAAGTGTTCCTGAATTAATAATTCATGCTCTGAGTAGGGGAAATTTATGTGTTGCTCACAACTTAGAAAACATTTGTCTCCTTGGCTAACAGTGAATTCTAGTAAGATAAAGCCTAGCCTCTGTTGGCATGAAGATGGGAGCAGTTTTCCAGTTTTAAGATGATCCTTCATACCTGATGCTTCTCTTAAAATTTGTTCTTAAACTCCTGCATCATTAACATGCAGTTAATCATTTGGCAACAAATTTAGCAGCCATCTGTCATTTTGCATGTTTTGTAATCTAATAACAGTTGCAGCCATTGGAAGAGACTATTCGCCAATGAATCTGAGATAATATGATGGTGTCAGTTCATTCCAGGCACAAAACAAACAGAGACTGCACTTTCATCCTTGAGGAACCTTTCAAGTGCATCCAAGAATTCCACAGGGCAAATGCCAAGTCTCTGCATCTGTGTCTCCAAGCTATACTCAGAATTTCTTCCATTTCTTTTTGCCTGTAGGGATTCAGCAGCCACAGTGTGTCTGAACTGATTGCTTACCATCAGAATCATGTGTGTTTTGGACATCTTTGATATCTCTACAGCTCATCCCTCACAGCAACATCTGAGGTAAGATGCTAATTAAGGACTGTTGCTTCGTCTCTTGGAGGTTAGTATTCTTGGACTTCTGGGGCCTCTGCTTTGAGACTTCTGAGTAATGTCAAGGACAGCAAATTACTTGCAACTCCTTGTCAGCTGTGTTCCTTTTCAAAAGTTTAATTAGCAGAGAATAACACAGTTTGAACTAAATGTAGCCAAACCAAAAGCAGTTCCTGCAAAACACTTAACTTGTTAGCAGTAAGGCTCTTAGGACTATATCTTTTTTGGAGTTACACAAGCTTAAGACAGTTAGCAGAACTCCACAATCAATGAGCCCCAAAACTGCTTTTACACACACCTGCAGATAAGCTAAAAACATAGAACATCTGGTGCATGTGGGTATGTATATATAAAGTGTACTGGTTTAATTTTTCCTTTGCGTTGGGTGCTGCTATGTGGGCTAAACCAACATAATGTTAGTAGTGTGCTTTAGAACTAAATCAGTCTGAAAGTGTGTTAATTTCTTTGTTCCTGGAGACTTATGAGCCATTCTGTAGGACTCAAACTTTCTGGCATAGGGACCACATATTTTTATGGTTATCTTGTGATGCAGCAGGGGCTACTGTTTGAAACCCTTTCAAGTGTTCACAGACCTCAGTGAAGCTAGTAGGAAAAGTTTAAAATAGATAAAAGAAAGTGCTTCTTTACACTGGTGGTATATTTCTGGAGCTTGCTGCCACAGGAGTTTGTAGAATTAGAAAGTACAAGCAGGGTCAAAATGGGATTAGACAAATTCACAGGCCAGAGGTTCATAGATGGATACCAAGAGGACTGGGCAAGGAAGTAACTTATAACACCCTTGATGCAACAGCTTTGGTGGAGTACAAAGTAAATAGGGTGCAGAGGACAACTAGGCTCACGTGCCCTCTTTAAATAGCTTATCCTGTCACCACTACCTGAGACAGCATCATGGGTTGGGTGAGCCATCAGGTCTCCAGGAGAGCAGTTCCTAGGGTCTCATGTTCTTCCTATAACTTGCACTTGAGCAGTGCAGGTTGCTAGGTTCAGCCTTGGCTCTACAGGTCTAGTCCCTGTTAATTCCAGAGACAGAAGTGGACAGTTTCTGGAGTTCTCTCACTGGCATGAGTAGCGCAGGCTGTTTCAGGACAGAGAGAAGAAATATCAGCTTGACTCTGTAGGGAAAATGGTTACCTTGACTTTTCCGGAGGAGCTATACTTCATAATGCAAATAGCGAAGAGTCATTTCTCACTGAGCCTCTTACTTGCAGAGGTAATACATCTCTGGCATTTCCATTAGATCACTGTCCTTCCCAGCACTGTTCTTTGGCTCAGTTGCTTGGCTTCAGTGTGAGGTGAGCAGGAACTGGAGTGGCATTTGGCTAACGTGCTCTGAAACACTCAGTTCATCTCAAAGTGCTTGTAAGGCTGTTTTTACAGTCACTCATTTTTGCAATTAACAGGACAAATCAAGGGCAGTAAATGACAAAGCAAAAGGATTTTTTTCTCATGTAGATAACACACACGTAATTTGTGAGACTTGCCTATCTTGGATGTTTTTCCCTACTTGAACCCATTCACTGCTGCAAAATACTGTTCGCTTTGAATGGGAATTTGCTTGTTGTGTTCCCCTCACTTCATACGGTGCATACTGTGATATACAACTCTGCTGTCTTTTTCACAGAGCTTATGCAGTCAGAAATCTCTGTTTATGGTCAGATTGTCAGCTGACAGACACGTGCTGCTTTGGCTCCAATGAAGCTATATTGACATTCTTTGGCTAAAGAGAGCTGGGGCAGTATCTCTGAGAACACAATGTAAAGTGCGTCATATTTCTTTTGCTGGTTCAATGCTTGGAAGTATTCCAGCAAAAAACAATGTGAATTAAAAATGGAAACTACTTCTCCATCCCTCTCTGCATGCTGGCTTAGCGATTACATGAATTAACTGGGCATGCCTTTTTCTTAGCATAATGCAAACACCTCTCCACAAGCAACCTAGTGTTAAAATATGTACAGTTAAAATGTGAAAATCAGTGTTTTTCTAGCCTTCTTATGACCCTGTCACTGTAGCTGAATGTACTCTCTCTGACAGAGTACCTTTTAGTTGACTGTACCACAGTAAAACTCTCACAGGCTTTCGGTTCTTTCCATTAGCTTGCTTACTGATTGAATTGATTTCATCATATGTAAGGTACAGATCAAAGGCATCTCAGCACATATAACACACAATGCAGACCATTAAGAAGTGCAAAACTTCAAACAAACACAAACTCAGTATAATAAAACTAAGAGAATCTGGCACAGAGGCAAGCCTAGTAACTGTTAAGAGAAAAACCACTTTGGTAGTAAAAGGGAACTTCAGATATTCAGAAAGTACTGCTTCTAAAACCTATTTAGGCACAGAGCATTCTTGTCACCCTTTGTAACAGCCATGATTAAAAACTGTTTGAGGGTTAAAGTGTTTTCTGTTATTTATCAGTGGGTCATTAGCCTTAACAATATCAACATTTCAATTGTCAGCAAGATAAAAAAAACACATTATAGCAAAATGAGCACATTGTACGTAGAGATACTCGAGTGCCGATGAATTACTAGCTCCGCTCAGATACAAACTTCAATACGGTACGGCAATCAGTGCAGAGAAAAATAAAGGATGAATTAATTGCTATGTCACACCTAATGCTGAAGAGCTAGAGGCAAACTAAATGAGATGTTTTAGCACATGGAGAGACTTACAGGTTTTATTCACAAGAGAAAAAGTGTAGATCAGCTTGTAGTTTCTGTAGGTGCCAACAGCGACAGTGCAGAGAAAAGCATGCCTCAGGAATGACGTCTGTGGACCCAGGCTCTGATTTAGGTATGCAGGACAGAAGGAGCCCAGGCTAGAAGGAGGCTGATTCCACGCACAGGACAAAGCAGAGAAATTCAGAGACAGGGCAGTGGGTGTGAAATAAGAGTGGATCTGACCAGCAACACCTGCCACATCTGAATACTTGTTCATGTTATTCCAGATGAAGATAACCCAAAGGGCCTCTACGTTTTGGGGTTGGAATCAAGTGCATGAAGGGCAGAATTTAGGGCCCGTCTGGCAGGCATTGCTAATTGTCACCTGGCAGTGCACTGTGTGTATTGGGTGCTGAAACCTGCTGTTTCAGCAGTAGGCACACAACTCCTCACAGAAGAACAGTCTCATTTCAAAGCCTTTTAGGGTGCTTTCAGGTGAATACAATGTAGTGGAAGGCTTGGGGGAAGGAGGCAGTAGAAAGAGAGGACTTTGTGTTAGGAAGGATAAAGCTTCACGGCGTGGTTCTGCAGAAAGGGGAAGCTGAACCTTGCAGTGATGGGATCTTTACCATCTCTCTGTGGCAGAATCAGGAAGAGTTTGGCTGGAAGGAATGCTTTAGGAAGGAGCTCTTTCCAACACCACGGGTCACATCTCCAATTGCCGCTTGCTGTCACCAGAGGCCTTCTGTGTGAGGGACTCTCTAATATGCAGAAACAGATGGCTTTGGTTCTCTCTGAGGCACCAGGCTGCTCGTGTGCTGCAGCGTAAGAATGACCAGGAGACAAGGTTTGTGCTGGCAGCTCTGCAAGCTATCGTGCAGGACCACTGTCTGTCTTGCTCTTTAGTAAGGATTTTAAGTTATAAAAGTTAAGATATAACAGGAGCCTTTGAGGAAGGAATTTTTGTTGCTCTCTTTTCCCTCTGCTGGTTATGCTTCAAAGTGTGTTTGTACATGAGATTGCTGTTAGAGGTTCATTTATTCCTGTCAGATAACTTTCATTACTGTAATAAAATTCCACTGTCCACCAGCTTTTATTTCTTGGTTCGGAATTGTCATGCGTTTCTGAGGTTTTCTTCTGACCTCTAGCATGTATGAGGTAGGTGAGAGACACGCCTAGCATTTTGTGAATGTCTTAGAAATACCAGAATTTGAAAGTCCTGGCAGTTCCTGTCTGGTAGATCTAATTTCAAGCTCTAGTAAGACCATGGAAAAACACTGCAGATCAGCACAGACGGCAGCGCTTAGGAGCAGGCTGTGCTCTTTTTTTTTTTTTCAAAGTGAAGCATCAGCACAGAGATGACCAGAAAGGTCAGCCACAGCTGACAATTACCCATCCTCCAGAAACAGTTGGAGGTCTGAGGCCCAGCAGCCTCCTCTTCCCTTCTGTATTTTCCTTTGGTCTGATACCAGCATAGGCACCCAGTCCTTTCTGCAGTAACAGGCACCAGCACATGTTCTGCTAAGGAAGTGTAAGGAACAGAGATGGGTTGGTGTGAAATCCTCTCAAAAAAAGCTCTTGCATGGGGAAGCAAACTTCCTTTGGGTTTTTCCAAATGAAAAAAAGTGCACGTGCAGACCCACTGCAAGGTGTTCTGCAGATGTGTAGTAGGTCTGACACTGTTTGAACTGTTACTGTGTAGGATTTCCTTTACCACAATCTGGGTGCATGTTCAACATGTTCAGGGTAGTTCACATGTTTCCCAGGAGAGGACTGTGCCTATATGCAAGGGCGCATAGCTCTTGTCATGGCAACTGTTAGTGCAATCTGGCCAGCTGGAGCCACCACTCCCGTGGAGGTGCTGCTCCTACTCCAGAAAAGAACCTGTAAAGTGTCCCTTAAGTAGTGTTCTTCTTGTCTCCTGTTCCCTGTTGGAAAAGGGGTAGTGAACTCTCCTTTTCATATAGCAGAGGTTTCCACTTGAGATAATGCAGGTACCCTGAAGCATGTCATCCACAGCAGAATCATAATCAAGTGCTTTATATTGGGCTGTAAGAATGAATCCTGGCTTGAAAACTGGGTTATTGTGGATGAACAAGACTTGGCTCGATATTGATGTGTTTTCTGGTGAAGTCTTACTCATAAAATTTAATTTTAAAATGTTTTGGAGTTTGTATTTATTCTTGTGTAACACGTTCTATACTAATTGAAAAAGAGCTTGATAGCATGAATATGATGCCAGAGTGAACTTGATAAGGATGCTACTCAAGATGAAGGAAAGATACAGCAGCACGTATAGGTAGTAGAATTAGGAACCACAAGCCACTGAATAAGAATCTGCTGGGATAAACGCCAGGGAGGGTATCTAGGAGAAAAAGTAGCTCCAGACTCAGAGATTCAGTGGAATGAAGGGAAAGAGATGTGCAGTCCAAAAATGATAGTGGACAGCAAATTATATGACCTTGCAGTGCAATGCAAAGTGTCAGGTAGAAAGGTCAAGGCAGTTGTCATCTCTGGAAGTGAAGAAAACATGTCATCAGAGCATGGAAGCGATAGCCTTTTTCCATGCGTGTCCAGAAGAACAGAAGCTATAGGTAAGTTCACAGGAGAAAGTGTAGGTAACTCAGAATACCAAAAAACAGGAACAACAATTAATGAAATAAGAAATATATTTTTATATTTAAAGAAAAAAAGATTCTAAAATGCTATGTAGTGTTAGCACTGTAATTTTCAAATAGTAAGCAGAATTGTTTGGCAGATTTTCTTGCCTTACACCTTTGTAACAAACAATATAAACTAAAATTTGGAGCTTGTAAGTATCCATAGAATCGGAATAGATATTGTGTCAGTGCCAGCACCTGCCATCAATGAAGGAGGAGGAAACGCTTTCAGTTAAGATACATCCTTCATTTCTGAACATTATAGGCCAAATGCTACTCTTTTCACATCTTTGCATTTCCACTGGGCTAGATGAATCTGCCCAAGGAAGTATTAAATGAACCATTCTAATTTATAAAAGACTTGATCAAGGTACCATTCACAACAATTAAGAAGATTGGACCGTTAGCAGTATGGATAATTGAGAGTGTAGTGTCTGATTGATTTTTATATAAATGTGTTGTTCTATGTCAACATTTGCTGTTAGCAATACAGTCTTTATGGCATAACATTGATAATATCCTGAAAACCACCTGCTATTCAAACAGCGGTCATTTTTCAGCTGGCAAGGTGCATTGAATCATATCATTAAATTGGAAATATTCTTCTGTCCTCCATGATGTCTGAGTATTTATTGTCGAATGCTTAACCAGCTTTGCTCTTTGTACATCTAGTGTTACTGAGATGAGATTGCTCTAACTTAATGACTGCTAGATCCACCAGTGGAAGTGACTCAGTGAATCTGATACATGCAAATGTGAACAATCTGAATAGCTTTCTGGAAACAAAACTATTCTAAAGAATACTTTTAACAAGTGTCTGGGGAAAAGTCGTCTTCTCAGATTTCTCTTGCTATTTTTGGTTGACTTAAAACAGAGTGGAAGAAATACAAGAACAAAAGATAACCAGGAGGTGTGAATCTGAGTTCCTCTGTGACTATGTGTTTTATAAATATTTGATACTGCCCTCTGCATGAATGGATCATTGTTTGGGAGATTCGAGCAGCAGATGTTTGGCATTATCTGATATCTACTTTGCCAGCGCATTTTCCTTGCCTGTTTTGTGTGACATAGTGCTGAAGCCATGTTTTGTATTTATAGTCCTTTGAGGAGAGCAGGCCAGACCCAAAAGCTGTGGAAGTCACTGGGAAGACTTGTGTTGACCCAGTTGGCTTTGGACCAGGTTCAGCCTCTCAGTTTCTCTGAGTAAGAAAGGGACAAATGCTGTGCTTTGCTGTGCTTTGCCATGTAACTATTTGATTAAAATACTGCTTCTTATCTTTCTAGTCTTTCAAACTGCAGAGTGCCATCCCTACTAAAATACCACATTTCTATATTTTGAGTAAAAACTTACAAAAAGCTTATACTTATGTCTGTATGTTTTCAAAGTAAACGTGGAAATCTGATCATTTTAGCTAGAACTTAGTTTTTGTACCAGCTATTAAAATATTTCTATTGCTTTTGCTTTCCCAGGTTTGAAATAATATTATTTTAAGTACTTTGTGTTCGTAATGGAGATGGCCATTGCACAGAGCTATACAGTGCCAAAGAACATTTCTTAGTGCTATCTGCGAGTGCCTGCAGACTAGTTAAGCATCACTGTAAATGTATGATCGCCTGAATTTGCCAGAACTTGAGCTGGAGAAATGTATCCCTGCTACCATAAACAAAACCGGACCAAAATGTTCTTGCTAACAATGAGCTATATAAGCCAGAGAGGAGAGCAGAAAAGAGAGGAGAGATTTTAGCATCACAAGTGCAGGGAAGAACCACATCTTCCACCTATACATTGAAATAAGAATTGTCATTTGGCAGCAGTGACCTTATCTGTCATACTGACACATCTGTGTGCCATGCTGTACTCTAGCAAAAGCCAAAAACACACAGGCACTTCCGTGGCCATTCCTCCCTGAGTCTTAGCTCACTTATGGTCTTGTGTGGGTTGTAACTTTAAAAGGAAGAGGTGGCAGCAAATGAGCCAGAGTCGCTTGCAGTTTTTTTTCTCTGTCTCAAAGCCTTCTGACCTTGAAAAGCCTTAAAGCTGCATTCCCCATGAAAAATAACTTCTACTTAGTGCTGAGCACGTGTATTGTTGCACAGACAAATAGACAAATAACAATGTGAGTACATGCCTTGATCATTTATCCTCCTTGGAGGGCCATAAACCATGAGCAAATGCAACAAAAGCGAAAGATTAATAGTGGCTGCATAATGCTTTGCATTTTTCATAATGATTCTCCACAGATAGGATCAGTAAGTGTCACTAATTGGTAGGCGCTTGTTCAGCAAGGGGAGCCCGATCCCCTCTCCAGTGCAGTCGGAGGAAAACCTCCTGTTCTCATGTAGGGGAGCGCAGGAGCAGCCCCCTCGGGAGCTGCCCACCCTGCTCCTCCGCAGATGTCACCGTGGAAGCGAGGGCCGTGCAGTGCAGAGGAAGCCCCAGCAGCACGCACAGACGGCACCAGCCAGCCTGTCTGGTGCAGGGGTGACCATGTGGGATCCCACTGGTGGCTATTCGGACTTGAGGAAAAAGAGAAGGTTGGCCACAAGCCAGCTGCTGAATTTAACATGTATTCAGCTGAATGACTGAGCTGGCATAATAATGTAATCCTGCGGTGTCCTGCTGACCTCCTTCAGATCTTCTCCCTGCATCGTTGGCTGCCCCTGGTGCTTGTCCCCCGTGGAGACAAGGGTACTGTGTGGGAAACTGCTCAGCAGATGCCCTGCCCAGCATTGTCCAAAGCAATGAGAACACAGGAATATCCCGTTCCGATTGCTATGGAGGGCTCTGCGGGTTTGGGAATAGACGTCTCCATCAAACTTCTATCAAATCTGCCTTGTTGCTTAAAGTGCTTTTTCAAAAAATCTTACATAAGGAATAAGAGCTTAATGTGTCTTTTCTAGTGCTCAAAGTCTGAAATTACAAAGTTGCTTATAGCCAGTGTTGAGGCAGGTGGAGGTACCCCTGCCACCTGCTGTGTTCAGGCAGAAGCCATGCCAGAGCAGCCCTGCCGGTCCCCACGCCCGAGCACATCCATCTCAGTGCAGTGTGGGTGTAACATATGGGCAACCATACAAGTGGGTGCTCTGAGAGGGGAGCTGGGAGCACAGCCACATGTCAGATCCCTCCGTCAGACTTCCCACACTGATTTGATGAGGGGCCCAAAAGCTGTGAGCCCCAGTTTGAGCTGGCCACTTGACTTTTGAAATTGCCACAGGCACGCACACACACTGCAGGGCTTTTCCTCTTGCCAGCTCTCTAAAATGTAAAGCATAAAATGCCTGGGGTTATACTGCCAGAATTTCACCAAGTGAACTCAGACAAGATCATCTTGCAGAGATTCACCCCAAAATCTGCCCGATAGTGTGGATCTTTTTCCATTTCCCCAACTCCAGAATACCCCTGCTCACATTCTCCTTAGCATCGTTTAGTGTCCCTCTGCTCTTGTGCAGCTCTGGGGATGTCTGTCCTGCTCCAGCCCCAAAATGACATTGCCATGACCTCGCTGCAGAAGGGAGGGTGTGGGACAGATGGAGCTACAGAAAGGGGAGAGGGGAGAGCGTATGGGGCTTTCCAAACTCCTTCTGTCTGCAGCCGTCTTAGCTAAGTAGGCTTTGTCCCTTTCTCTTTTCCCCACCCCCAGTTGAAAGCTTTTTTCAACTTCCGTCATTCTATAGAAATCTTGATTGTCCGTTCTTCCCACGGAGGCAGAAAAATAAAGAAGGCAGGTTGTTAAGCGAGGTGAGGCCCAGAAAAACATCACTTCACTAGTGGCTCTGGCAGAAAACAAGCACATCAGGGAAAAGCTGTCAGTGCTTTCAATGGCTCTGCTGACCAGCCTCGTGCTTTTTCCCTCGTTGGTTTACCAAATGGTAATTTGCTTCACCTCTCTCTTTTCTGGCTTTTTGTACTCTTCTCTCAGTGCAGTGTCTTGAGTACAGTATGGTTTCAGTCTGGCTTCTTGGCACTGCTGTAATAAAAGTATTTTTGTTACTAAAGCAGACAAATAAAATCCAGCAGGCTTGGGACATGAACATTTGTGGTCAGTCTTGAGACCAAAACCAAAGCAGCAGCTTTGTTCTTTTCAGACAGATCCTCATTTAGCACCAAAATGGTAACATACCAACAGGACTTCCTGCCTCCGGGCTGCCTTTTAAAAAGCATCCAAGATCCACAGAACAGGGGTTGACATGATACGTATACTCATACAACGTGTACCCTCGAGAAGCTTCTGAGCTCTCCAGGATGCTTCTCAGAGCTCACTCTCTACTATATACGTGGTGGTGGCAGCAAGCAAACCAGTGGTGCTTGGGTGAGGTAAGGAGTAGGAAGGAAAGGATGCAGAACATCATGAAGCCCGCTGCGTTTAGGCTGAGAAGAGGCATGCCCTCCCTATTCGGAGGATACATTGAGCATTCATTGCTAAACCATAGCATCAGGTACTTGGGGGGTAACCAGAGGTAATCGCTTCCAGAAAAACTGTTTCTGAAAAGAGAGACTGTCTGCCAGACGGGCATCCCTGAAGGAAAAGAGCCTCTCTACTGCAAACCAAGGAACATATGCTCTTCCCTCCATGCTGTTCTGTATGGCCAAGCAAAGGAGCAGGGCTTTTAAGAAACGTGCTGGCACACCAACATACCTTTGATGTTCAGTGTCCTGGTGCAAGTGGGAGAGCAGGAGGTGGACGGTGAACGTCTGAACGGGGGTCAACTGAGGCCACCCAGGTGCTGTGTTTTGATGTCTGAAAACAAAAGGAGAGCTCAAGAGAGCAGGTTTCAGCTCGTATGTCATATCTGGGCAGGTTTCCTCAAACTTTTTAAAATTTCTGGGTCTTACTGTTCCACTTGTTTGCCTTGTGACCAGCTTACCAGTGCCCGTGTCCCCCACGCAAAGCCACGGAACTGAGATTGTTCCTCTCCTTGCTTTTAAAACAGTGTCTCTGCAAGCTGACAGCTACGTTTTTATAGTTAAAAAATAAATAAAAAAGAAAAAGAATTGTTTGCCAATGGAGATTCTGTACTGCTTCTGAAAATCCCTACCTATAAACATGAATCTATGAGACAGGAATACCTGAATCCCTCTCTAGGCATAAGTGAAGTAGGCTCTTAGCTAGGTAACGTGTTGGTGGGGTCAGGGAAAGAGCCATTGCCTCACTGTGCTGATTTGCTATGTGTCAAGGCTCTGGAGAGTCAAGGTGCTGCTGCTGACAGAGAACTTCAGGTGTTGCAGGGTGTGAAATCAGAAACGATACCCAATGTGGAAAGGAGCCCCTGAAACTATGCAAACCAGAATGTGTGTGGGGTAACTCACTGAAAGGCAGGAATTGACCTGAGAGAGACTCAGAGAGGAGTAACGACTTAACTGGGCTTGCTAATGCAACTGGAATCACCTGGGAAGGACTGTCCTTGAGACAAGACCTTTTGCCTTCTGAGGGTTTGCTCTTACAGCTGCACGAGAGCTGCACCTCGAGCAGGAAGTGGTTCTGTCTGGCAACGAGGATGATGCGCCACACCTCTGAAACCTCTGGCTGGGTTTGTAGCTGGAATAGCAATGCTGTGTGCTAGATCAAGACAAAGGTTGGGTGTGAAAGTGTGGGTCCAGGTGCTCAGGAATTCAGGGCGAGTTCTTTCTGCAACCTGTCCCTGTCTGCCTCAAAGAAACGCGATTCCTCAGAGCTATTTGTGGTAAAACATGTGCTCTATTTTAAAGATGTTTTATTGTCCGAGAAGGGATTTTAGCATGCTTTTTTTTTTTTACATCTCAAATTAATTACAAACATAGCTGGAAGTAAATTATTGGAAGCACAATTAGGATTAAATCTTGGTGAAATTTTATGAAGTAATTAGAATTGTATTCATAAAACCAATGGTCAGATCAAAAATGCAATTTTGACAAAAGCACATCTGCTAGATCTCTTCTTATTAAGCACTTTGACCTTCTACTAAGAACAACAGGAAGTTTGGCAGGTGCTTCGATATGCTCTCCTCACAAAAAGCTGGAACGATAGTTACAGTAACCCTGGAGCCTGGGGAGTTCTGCTGCCAGAGAGCTGCTTGTGTTTTTTTTACTTGTCCCTATGAAAACTTCTCACTGAGGTCAGTTATTCTGTGAGCTCAAAAAGAAAACAACCAAGATGGTCATGTGTGCATGTCCCTCCCACAGCTAACCTGGGCTCAGGTTTATCCGAAGCTTGCTTGTGTTCTTCTGTCTATTTCAAACCCAAAGAAAGCCTTCTGTGCTTGAAAACTTGTGTGGTTTTTGTTTGTTTTTCCCAGCTTCATGATTTATTCTGATCAAAGATGCTACCTTTTCCCACAAACTCTGTTTCATTAAGGTCTTCCTAAAGATAACAGCATAGCTGTGAACAGTTACTTTGTGCTACGTGCCCGTAGGCCAAAGCCAACACGGGCTTGTGGCTACATGGTGTTAGAGGTTGTTGTCCCTTGTTCTCACGCCTCTGCCACGCGTTCCCTACCATCCCCAAATACTGTTCTTTGCAGAAGGTGGCAGTTTGTCACCTTGCTCTATGACTGCTGTCCCAGGAGCTGGAAGGGCACCGGTTGTATCAGCGGGAGAAAAGGCTCCCATGGATTTTCTTTAGAGCCTGTGAAGGGAGATACTGCAATGGGGGATATATAGAAATACCTGGATTTTCTGTGCTCAGATTTGAACCTCAAAGCTCGGGAGATGGTAGGGTTGTCTTCAGCAATCTCCAACAGAGGCAGCATGCTTGTGCTGACTTTCTTTCCTGCAGGCTCTTCTAATACACACGGTAACTGTGGATAAAGTTAGAAATCACCTCCTTGAGTTAAACAACGAAAGACTTGAAGTAAATCATAGGAAAACTATGTGTAGACAGGTCTTCGTGAGCAGAACAGTCACAGATAAGTTGGCCTGCACCATGATATAGGGTGTGGGACTCTACTCCACCTGTCCTTTCTGTCTGTTGCCAATGCATTTGCTATTACATGGGAATGGGTAATCTCTTTTCCCTTACAGTTCTCACCATTACTGGAGACAACTCTCCCCTCCCTGGACACCCCAGAATTCCTACCTGAAACGCCTTACAGAAATTTTCAAGTGGGAATGAGAACCTACTCAGAAAATGAGGTCTTTCTCATAATATTTTCAATTGAAAACCACAAACCGTAAGTCCTATCTGAAGAAAAATATGGACAGTTTCCAAAAAAAAGCCATGGGTTTTATTTATGTATTTTTAAAGAATGAGATACTGAACTGAGTGCCACCCTTTAGAGTATAGTGTATTTTTATTAACTCATTACAATCAGGAAAACATACTGATTTTTTTCTTTGAATACTCTGTGCGAAGCTTCTTGTAAGAGCTCTCCTTGGCAGCTCAGTTTTTCATGGGAACAGGGTGTGGTGAGAGTACAAATTTTCCTTTTCTTTTCCAAGTGTTTATTTGGCCCAGGGAGACAAGTTCAGTCCTTGGGTAAAAGCAGGAACCCACCCTTGTCAGGCTGTCAAGGGGTGGATGCTAGCCCTGCATGCAGGGATGTTTCTGCTGCTGAATCCTCAGCTACAGGTGAGGGAGAGAGGCTGCCACTGCTCAAAGGCTTCCAAGAAAATATATATATATATTTTCTGTAAAACATTTGAGTCTGATTTGATTACTGTTAAATTCCCCTTCCTTACCATATGCTGCATAAACCTGCATGTCTTGCATTCATGAGCAAAGGTCTTACAGTTCTGTACGGAGATCTCTTGAGAAGGGTCTTGCGCACAGCTGTATTCATGGGGAGATGCTTTTGGTTAATGTCCTGCAAGTACAGACTAGTCACAAACACACATTTCCAGATCTTTCTCTGCACTGACAGAGCAGAGGCTCAACCTGCAATTAAAAGGTTTGTTGTTAGTCATGCTGTGGGACTGCTGTGTAGGGGCTCTGACTGCTCTTACAACAACAGATCAGAGGGACTGAGTGTCTGTTGTTGGGGTCAGGGGTGGTTTGCTTTGTTGTTTTTCTGCATCACCTGCTCAATTCCTGTTGTAACCCTGCCTCCTGTCATCCTCTTCCTGAGCTGCATAAGAAGCAGTTCCAGCTTTGCTCTGTGAGCACAGAGCCCAGCACGGTGAGACTCCCGGCTTTGTAGGTGCCACTTTGGCAGGGATGCTGGTCCGTGTCAGCTCCTGAAAGCAGAGGTGCCCGCACTTGGGCCAGCTGCTTTCGGGAGGTGCATGGGCAGGAGCACTGCCCCGGTGCATGGTGCTGCCCGTTCCCCAAAGCTCCTCTGGCAGGACGTTAGCGAGGCAGCAGCAGCAGCCTCTCAAAAGCACCTGGCAGCTTCGCTACCTTGAGAAACTGCATGCCTCTGGCAGTGGGGTGAACGGACAGGATTCACTTGGTTGTTAGTGGTTCTTGTCAACGAAAGAGCCCGACTGAGATCTTAAAATTCACATCCTTGTATGTGAGAGGAAATTCTTCCATGTTAGGCTTCCACAGGCAGGAAAGTTGAAACTGCCTTCCAGTTAGTGTGAATGGAGAGGGAAGGACAGAAGCCGCTTGAAACAAATGCACTAATGGCTCCAAAACGTGACTGAACTAACTCTGCTTGAATCTTGTTTTGAAATCCCTCAGATCTGTCATCTGTGTGGCTCTCTATCATCTTCAGTCAGATCTAGCTGTAAGCACTGTTTCCCAAGCCCCATCTGCAATTTGGGCACCACCACAAGGTTGCATGAAAGGAGGAGGACGATGACGACCAGCTTTCTGTCCTTCTTCCAGAAATGATTTTGCAAGTGTTTCATTACCATAAGGCATCAGGGAAGCAGGGGAAAATATGGCTTCATTACACAGTGCATTCAAAACACATCAGAAGTCTTTGTTAAAAGGTGACCACAGTGATATTGATCAGTGTTTGATTTGTTTTGCTGTTGCAGCAAAGCTCTTCTGTGCTTCCCTGAGCACGTTTTTTCCGTTTTACTTTTTTTTTTTTCCTTTTTAAAATATGGAATCACTGCAGGTGAAACTGGAGTCTTGTGTGAGAAACATCTTCCTATATCCCAAGCCCTTCCTGTTGGTGTTACATAGTGCCTTAACCAGGATTGTGCTTGCTGCTTTGCATTATCTTATGAGTTGCTTTATTTCTGCCAAAATATACATCTTTCTTTGGAAGAGAATAGTGGGTTTTTTATTGTTATTATTTATTTTTGCACAAATGAAGTCTGCAAACCTGTACTCTTGATTTACCAGTAGCATCTTTCCCTGGCTTTATCGAAGAAATTATGGCCATAATATCTATATGGCAAAATGACAAGGCTAACCATCACTCTTCTGAGATCACCATATTCTTCCAGCAGCAAGACTTTCCCAAAATTTATTTTCATTCCATACGTTGTATCTGGTGCATAGGTGTAAAACAAATAAACAAGCTGGAATAAATCTTGGATATATAGAGAAAATGCATTCTGAAATGGTTATATTGGAGTGAAAACTCCTATACAATCTCTGCAACTGCTAAATAAACCCAGCTGCAGAATCTCATGGAAGCTGTTGATCTCTCATTCAGATCTCTCATTCTATTTATGCTTTGATGAAATTTTGACTGCGTATTCAAACGTAATATCTTACATACCAGTGAGCTGCCCCTACAGCACTGTATGTTAAATCATTGTCTAGATGTAGAGATAGTGTGCCTGAACTGTCTGTGAAGGTAACTAAGACTTAGCTGAGCATCTGGAAGGAACCCAGGGTGAAGGTACATTGTCACTAACATATGATCTGTTGGGAAATGTTTATCAGACCAAAAATAAACTATAGCTTATAGTCGTAGTGAAGTGGGCTGGCATGATTTGTATGCATTCAAAGCTGTTGTCTTGATTATTGCTTCAGGCCTTGTTCTTTGGCAATCAGGTATTAAAGAGAACTGTTGTGGTTGCAAGGCTTCTTACATCGGACAAGTGGTAGGGAGATGTTTTTGCTCAAATTTATGGAGGTGAGACTGAGGCAAAAAGCTGTTTGGTGTCACATTGGCAGGGTTTCTACAACTGGCCAAGGGGATCTGCAGGAGAACCAAAGTGGATGAGACACCTATTTCTGTTCAAATTGAAGAGAAGCAGCAAATCATGTGAAAATGGAAATTTAAAAATAACCCCCGAGTGACTGCAATTTTCATAAACTCATCTGAGCTAGCTTTAAGAAAATGTGTTTCCAGATCAGACTGAAAATACCACCCAAGAATGTAGACATGGACTTGGGTTCTCATCCCAGCCAGTGCCTAAACAGATAATGAAAAAGCAAAAAAACGTTGATGCCAGTGCTCCTCAGCCCTGTTCAGGCGTATTTTCTGCTGTGAATGACTTCTCTAAATGTCCTTGCTGGGGGCATAGATGCAGGCCAGATGACTGCGGCTGACCCAAATCTCTTTTCACAGTATTGCGTATGTTTCAGACACACTTCACACAGTGGCTCCTGCAGGCTGCTGCCACTGGCTGTTGCAAACAGCCCGATTTTCCTATTGCTCTATATTCCAAGTGATCAAATGTCTTGGGAAAAAAAAAAAAAAAAAAAAAAAAAAACAGGGTAGAAAAAGCTTTTCTGTTCTTTCTGTCTTCATATCTCTGTGCTACTGCAAGGGAAGGGAACACTCAGAAAGGAATTTTTTTTTTTTGTCAAAATTGCTTTTAAAAGTAACTGCAAAGAGTATTGCACTTTTTGTTTTCGTAAAAAGAGGTTCTTTTATCTCTTCTTGCCTTTTTTTTTTTTTTTTTTTTTTTTAGCTGTAAAATGCACATCATTGCATGGGCCAAAATACACAAATATTTATTATTTTACCAAAACTTTCTTCCTTTCCTCTTCCTTCTTCTTTCTTCCTTTCTGCAAATGCAAGCTTTGTTTATACTTAACTGGTAACTACCTGATCTGCTGAGGCTTCAAATGATCAGCCAGCATCCCAGCAGAATACCAAATCTCTTTCCCTTGTCTCATCCCTCATCAAGTATCTGCTGGAGGCTGATTTGCTAATGCTAACGAGGCTGCTGGCGTTGCTCAGGAGGCAGGAAGGTCTCTTCCTTCTGCCCGTCCTTGGGCCTGGACAAGGAGCTGGTGGCTGGGGACAGGGCTGGGGGGGCTGGCAGGGTCTGCTGGGTCTCGGCAGCACAGTTCTTCTATTAGGGAAAGTATTTCTGTTGCTTGTCTTGCAAGGGAAGCACGCCCATTTGGTAAACCGTGCCGAGTCCTCAACGTCTGGTATTGTTAATAGTATTTCAAACAAACAGACTGAAATCTGCAAACACTTGGGAATCTAAACCCAACAGCTAGCCAGGCTGCCTGTCAGTACGCAGCAAAGACACACTGTGTGTTTAACCTGAGCAGCAAGGCTCTTCCTGCATAGTGAATTTTCTGGTCACCATGCGTAGCTCCCCATGTGTTGTCGCCCTTCCCCTTCACCTGGGGACAGGGCTGTGTCCTGGAATCAGTGACAGATGTGTGGACGGACTCCTTCCTCCCTCTTGATCTCGGGAAGGAAGTGTGGTGGAAGGAGAGGTGCTGTGCTCCGGGCTTTAGGCCGATGCTGGTTAGCTAACATAGGATCCAGCCCAGGCGTACTGCTGACAGCTCTCAGAACATTTCCCATGGATGGATTCCACCTCACCCTGGTGCTGCCTTCCCACCATAACTGCACCTCTAGCCATTAGCAGCTCAAGATGCATGCAAGGCACTGGGCTCTCCTGTCTGCTTCACTTTTACGTACGTGTATTCAGAAACACCGCACCTTCCAGTACTCACTCTGAGGACTAAGCATAAAACCGTGTGTGCTTGTCTTTAGGCACAATGCTTTCTGTGGAATATGTGGGACCTTTTTTCCAGGTGTTGGACCTCCTTGCACATCCATTTGTTGCGTTTCAGATATTGCCAATCAATGACTAAGGCTTTAATTTCTTTTGAAAGCGAATCTGTGCTCTTTCTCTGGGGAAGTCTTTGTAAACAGTTTCAGGCCTATAATCTCAGATGAGGAAAGTCCTTTGATTTTAATGGAGTTGTGTCAGCAGGGAACTTGTCTGTTGGATGTGACAGTGCATTGGAGACAGCCTGATGGCAGTAGTGTTTGTTGTTGTCCCTGCAGAGGGGAACGAGGACACGGATAATCCTCTTCAGAAATGATTGGGATTCTCTGGGTTCCCACATGGTCTCAGAACAAGTTATATTCTGTTTCTGTATTTCTCTGCTGAAAACAAACAAACAAAACAGTAACTGAAGTCTACGTAACTCCAGCCAGTTTAAAAAGCTAACATTCAGAAACGGATCTCATGAGTGTCAAGTCAGGTAGCAGCAGCAGTGTGCCGTACCATCCAGCGTGCGGACCACACAGCCGGCGTTCCTGTGAGAGGGAGGAGCAGGGAGCGTGGGGTTCTGCTGGAGGAGCCCAGCGGTAAGCGCTGCCTGTGGCTTCTGCGCCGTGGTGCTGAGCTGCATGCTCTGACCAGATGCGTCTCCCACACACGCTGCCATGCAGCACGGGGGCACTAAGCACAGAGGGGCCCTGGCAGCACTGGTGTGCCTACACCATGCTGCAGCCTGCAGCGTGGTGTAGGTACCTGCACTGCTGGGCCTTATCAGCATCAGTTTTGCACACTGGCATCAGTCACGGCCATGGGACCCGTCACAGAATCCTTCTCTCTATCCTTGCTTTAGAAACTCTAGATCAACCCCCTGGGAAACATTGCTCCGAATAGCTTAAACACGGGCAGATTTTCACAGCTTTCTAAATACCTGTGTCCTTCTCTTGGTTAGCATGATGCAAAGGGGCAAAGTGTTTGCATCGTTTTGATGTGAAATAACCCCAAGCTGACATACAGTCCTGGAAAGCCTCTTGAGCCTAGTGGGCCCTTTCCATGTTAACCATTCGTGCAGCCACTAACAGGGAAGCACAACAGCAAAAAAAAGGACTGCAACCTGAGGCCATAGCAGGTGGCTCTGCCCGAGTGGCAGGGGCTGGATTCAGTAACGTCTCTGCTGCCATGTCCTAGGAATGAGTTGTGCCAAACTTTTTTTCATTAATATTTATTTTCTAAAATGCCATTCTGGCAGAAACTAAGTCTGGGGGCCTTTCAAAAAGCTGCCTTCACTTCTCCATTTGATTCCAGCTGAAAAATATCGACATGGCCCAGGCAGAGGCTGGGAGCTGCATGTGGGTTTTGCTGCATTTTCTGATAAGCTAAATCCAGTAGTGGTGGGTAACTCTGGGAGAAAATGAAACACTAGTTCTGTGAGAAATATAAACTCTAGCAGCTGACTATGTTAGCATACAGTCAATAATAATAGGATCCAGTGTTAAAGCATCAATTAAGCTTGCTGTAATGAGTGCCTATTGCATATCAGGACCACAGTCTTGTCGTGGAAAAATACATGAAGATGTTTTTAATGAATGCTGTATCCATTATTCCAATATAGTTCTTCCCAAAAGAATAAATAAATAAATAAACCTTCTTTGCATACATCCACTTTTATGGGAATAATTGTGAGTGCAAAACAAGCTTCAACAAGTGTGTTCAGGAGAGGAAAGGGAGCTTTGTATGAACTGTCAAAAAATTCTACTAAATTCTTACTTGCTGAGTTACCAACTGGCTGTTAGAGAGATGAGTCTGATAAGCACTTAGCTGGAAACTTCCCATAAGGAGGAAGGAGGAGAAAACAGATGCCCATTTAACTAGAAGCGTGAAAAGCACGTACAGAAGGTCAAAGACTCTTGAGACAGGGAAGATGATGAGATGCATGGTCTACCAAAAAAGACCACCTGTCTGAAGTGGCAGAACAGATTGTAAAGCACTGGAAGGGGGGCGGGGGAAGAAAAGACAGGCTAATACTTACTACTTTAAACTAAGAGTGTGGTGTGAGGAGCCAAAGTAAGAGAGACGAAGTAGCCAAGGTGGAGTATCTGACAGCTGCTTTGCTTAATTTAACCGAGACGTACGGATAAATGAGAGCTTTAAACAGAGTGCCCGTGTTCTCAGGGGGCTCCTTCAGAGAGCAGTTTCCCATAGCACAGATGAAGCTGAACACCTCTGAAAACATGACCACTCAAAGACACTGGTCCTGCATGAAACTGGCCTCTTAGAAATGCACTATTTGGTGTTCCCGTCTTCAGACTTCGGTTTAAACCATTAAAACATTTGGCTGTAGGTGTCTGGAAGACCCCAGCCTCTCTGTTGATAGGTATAGTGACTATCTCAAACTGATCTATACTGGTAGATACATGATAAATATCATATATCTATACTGATATATACATGATATATAAACATCATGCTGCTTTCAGGAATAAGGCCTCGGAGCAGGAGATGTACCTTTTATGACACATGCGGAAAGGGAAGGAGCACCTGGCTGGTAGGTGAGCAGCCTTGCTGAGCTCCTGGGGAGAACTGCCCCCGACGTATGCCGTGCTAGGCAGGAGGACATGAGCTCCAGCCAGGGCTGCAAAGCCAAGGAAATATCAGCTACACAAAGCACACCAGCAGCACAGCTAGAGGGGACAGAAATTGTAGGGTATTGCTTCTCCTTTTCTGAACTCTTAAATATATTGGTTAGTGAGGTAAGTTCAACTGCACTATGAAAATCTTGGATGGCTGATGATTGCTGTGCTCTTGAAAGGTTCTTTTCACTGAAATTCCTGATATTTGCTCTTTACTTTGACTTCAGTCCAATTGCCTTGTCTGAAAGACTGTATAACAAGCTAATAGCCAGGATGACTTTGTCTGTTTAAATGCTTGTGGCTTTGGTGTATAATGTAATATGATGCTGTCCTCTGGGACAACGTGGGAAATTGTTCTTAAAAAAAAAATCCATATGCGTTTGCAATATTAGAAAGGCAGCTTGATCAGGTTGGACAGGCTCAGCTTCTTTTTATAGTAGGACAAGTAAAACAAGAGTATGTTTCTCAAATTCTTTGGATTAGGAATTTTTTTTAGATGAGTAAATGTTTACAGAAGTTACATTTAATGGATTCTTCACTGTACATGGATAGCTTACTTTATTTTTTATTGTGCCTTCTACAAACAGGCAGCTTGGTAGACCCAACTTTCTCCTCATTTAACCGTGTATACAGGGGCAAAAAAAAAAAAAAAGATAAAATCCAAAATCAACCTCAGTTCTGGTATTCTCAATCACCTCATTAAAGGTTTGCATGGCTACTTAGTCACAGGTAGATATTCAGTTAATTACACACCTGACTTTTGCTGTGTAAAGTAAAACTGCAGGCTAGTATGCAGCAGAAAATACCTTCCCAGAAATTCATCAGACAACGCCAATTTCTGTGTTGCTGTTCTTACAGAGAGGGAGACGGTTTTGCCAGGCTTTTAGCAATTTGTAATGGAAAATGTGATTGCAGGGACCTGATCTGTAGTGATCTGAGGTCAGTCATGGTGTTGGAGGGGCATGCAGCAGCCTTTGTCCTTGCAAAGGCATCAAAAGCAGGTCTAGTCCTAAAGCCCCTTTATTGTGGCTCTAGGGGTCTCCTCCATGTGAGGGCCTCAGTAGCAGCCTCAGATTTTTCCTGCATGTCAATGCTGTGAATCCTGCTAAGCAGCGTGACCTTGATTCTGCAAGAAGTCCAAAGGTACAAGAGAAGAACAAGTACATTTATGCTGTCCCCATAAAAGTATGAAGAAAAGGGGCACATGGAGGAAGCACAGTCAAGCCTGAGGTATGCTCTTCCAAAGTGAACAGAAGTAAGTTATGAGATCCTCACACACTCGTTCTCCTGGTCATAAATAGTGAAATTAGGTGTTGGTCTGGAGACAGGAATGTGAAAGCAATCCTCAGTGCCCTGGGCATGGGATCATTCTGGTCCTGAAAACTTTAAAAGGTTCTTCCTCATTCAGTCCCAGTTACTTCTGCCTATCTGAACACAAACTTCAGCCTCTTCCCAGGCTTCTTGTTTCTGAAAAAAAAAAGCCATTTCCATTTAGAACCCTCCAAGCCCCATCTACCATAAGCTTTTCTTTGACTGCTTGGTGTGGACATTTTCCCTAGCATACTTTGTCCTTCCCATCCTCCCTTTACCAGACCTGGTCAACAATTAAGTTAATTAAGCTATATGCAGGATTAAGTCTATAGGGCCAGATTCACAAAGGGACTTAGGTGTTTGAAATGGGAATTAAGCTGATTATCAGCATATCACTCTCATTATGCAGTCTTTGAAACTTTTATAGCCTTGTGCTTGGACACATTTCCTCTAGGAGAGTTCCTGTGTGCACATGGAAGGAACAGAGTTCCCTTTATGTTGTTCCCCCAGTGAGAACTGCCCCAGGGCGAGTCCTGGGGAGGGGGATATTCAACCTCCACTCCATCCCATCCAGTGTTCAGAATATATGAAAAACTATCTACCACACATCCATGCAATACGCTTTGCTTGCTCGATGTAGAAGGAAGGCCTTTTTAAACCATCTTGTTTCACACCCTTATGTACAGAGTTGTCAGGGAACAAAAGACATTTTTGTTAGCAAAGGCTCTCAGAGATTTTCTTTCATGTGTGACAGATGCTTTCAGAATCCATTTGAGGAAATCTGCATAATTGATACACAACACCAGTGACCCAGCCTGAATGACTTAAAGTCTTTATTTTCATCTCGGGTGGCTCAGAAGCAGCCAGTGGAATTTGTAAGGCTCCATTAAGATGTTCAGGTCTTCAGACTCCCTAGCGATAGGGACCACGTAAGTACCTAAGGACAAATAGCCTGGGTTTCATTAGCAAGATAAAATCCGCGGTGTGAAACATGGGAAATCAAATGTGATAAGGAGGTGATTGTGGACTGGTTATGCATAGTGTCAGCCCCAGCAGGCTGACAAATAAGAAAGGGAGGAAAAATGATGAGCTCTAAACAGCCACAGTTGCCCTGTATGCCTTGAGTACTGCGTGGCAACTCTGGCTTTCTGTCAGCCTTAGCAAGGGTTAGCAAGCTCTATAATAAAAAGCCCAAATGGAATTTTTCTGATAATATACACAACTCAAAGTGCTGCTTCTGTCAGTAGCATGTTGTATTACCAATTCCTCTTTGGATTTTCATCTTTATCTAGGCGTAAAGGCTCATCCCAAAATGAGAACTCAGATGGACTAGTTTCTTCTCTTTGAACAGAAGATTTTTGATTTGCCCAGGCTGTAAGCTTTGTGATTATGATAAAGGGTTTTAGAGGGGCTATGATTTTCCAAAGAATGAAATTACAGATAAACACTACAGGTTTCATTTTAATGAAATTTTACAGGTCATTAGTCTGCTCATTAATGCTTCTCTCTTTCATTCTCTGTTTTTTTTTTTTTTTTCTCAGTCACCAAACCCCAAAACCATGGATTGTTGCAGTGTTGGTGCCTTGGTTTCTAGGGTAGGTGGGACTGCAGCCCCGAAGGTTTGGGAGCTCTGCTTGTGGCCTCCCACCATGGGGTCCCATGCCAGGGTCCAGCGTTCCCCCATGTTCCTGTAGCCAGGATGCCAGCAACATTCAGGAGGGTCTGGGTGCTGGATAATAAATACACTCGGAGTCATACAGTACTCAGTAGGTTTGTGAGAGTCATGTTATCGGATTTATCTCATGTTCAGTAACCACAAATCATTGGATCAGTTGCTTATCCTCTCTACATCACCATGCTCTGTTTAAACTGGAGATAAAATGTGGTGTTCCTTCACCTGCCAGGAACTCTGGCTTTGCACTGGTGACTTTGTGTTGTACACTAGTGCAAGCACCTAGCTTCTGCCACCTTCCTGCGCCGCTCCGGGTGCCTGCACAGGCATGGCTGGTGCTGGGCACCCTTCAGAAGAGGGGCTGCAAGACCACCCAGCAGAGAGCCGCTCGGGCATTTCCCAGCTTCTTGGACACTTTGCAGCAGTGCTGTGATCGTACCTGTTCTCTATCAGGTATTAAGTGAAAATCAGTGCTGATCAGAGGGGCAGCATTGGTTCCCTTTCCCCCTCTAGTTTCAATAAGGTTTCTAAACATAGCAATAGATCTTCTGCTCCAGCTTTCTTTGTAATTATGGCACAAAGAAGCATGTCTTACAGAGGGACTGCACTTTAGGGGGAAGAAAAAGCTTGATGAAGCATGGAGATCACACAAAAAATGATCGTATCAGTAACCATGAATAAATTGTCAGCACCATTTAGCCTAGTGCTATAATTGCTATCAAGCATTTTAAGACACATTTATGTTTAGTGGCTGGTAAGAGTGAGAAGCTTGTAATTTAGCTCCAATGTACACACTAGTAAATGCCTCTTCAGTAAGTGCCTTACACAGGACTACACAGGACTGTGTTAATTGCAAGCTCTATTAATACATATCTTTATTGATGACCTGGATGAGGGAACTGAGAGCACCCTCAGTAAGTCTGCAGGTGACACCGAGTTATTGGGAAGTGTTGATCTGCCGGAGGGTAGGAAGGCCCTGCAGAGGGACCTGGGCAGGATGGGTCGATGGGCAGAGGCCAACAGGATGAGGTTCAACATGGCTCAGGGCCGGGTCCTGCACTTTGGCCATAACAACCCCATGCAGCGCTACAGGCTGGGGGCAGAGCGGCTGGAAAGGTGAGCAGAGGGAAGAAATCTGGAGGTGCTGACTGATGCTTGCCTGAACACAAGCTGGCAGTGTGCCCAGGTGGCCAAGAAGGCCAACAGCATCCTGGTTGGGTCAGGGACAGTGCAGCCAGCAGGGACGGGGAGGGGATCGTCCCCCTGTGCTCTGCTCTGGTGAGGCCGCACCTCGAGTGCTGTGCTCAGCTTTGGGCCCCTCACTACAAGAAGGACGTCGAGGCCCTGGAGCGTGTCCAGAGCAGGGCTACGAAGCTGGGGAAGGGCCTGGGACACAAGTCCTGTGAGGAGCGGCTGAGGGAGCTGGGGGTGTTTGGTCTGGAGAAGAGGAGGCTCAGGGAGACCTCATTGCTCTCTGCCACTGCCTGAAAGGAAGCTGTGGGGAGCTGGGGGTCGGCCTCTTCTCACAGGTAACCAGTGACAGGACCAGAGGGAATGGCCTCAAGCTGTGCCAGGGGAGGTTCAGGTTGGAAATGAGGAGACATTTCTTCTCAGAAAGAGCAGTCAGGTGTTGGGATGGGTTGCCCAGGGAGGTGGTGGCGTCACCGTCCCTGGGGGTGTTCAAGGCAAGGTTGGACGTGGTGCTTGGGGACAGGGTTCAGTGGGTGACATTGGTGGGGGGGTGATGGACCAGGTGATCTTGGAGGGCTTTTCCAACCTTCATGATTCTGTAATCCTATATGGTATACAGCAGCTTTAACAAGCCAGAGGGGTTTTGTACAAGTGAATCCAACAGGGGACAAGGTTACAAATGAGACACCAGCAACAAACTAAAAAGGGAAATACAAAGCATGAGCTCTGAGATTCAGGCCCCAGCCTTTCTCTGTTCTGACGGGTGAGGAGACTCAGGTCTCTCTTCTCACAAGTTGGCGAGCTTTGTCAAACTCCTGCAGAATTGTTCAGCTCTGGGTTAGGCTCCTGCAGACTTACAGAAACCTCCCAGCCCTCTGTCTGCTGGGAAGATGCAGTCCAGGAATTTGCCAGTAACAAATCTGCATTTGCCTGAAGGCACAGGGACCCTGCTGCCGGTAGATTGTTACGGAGAATCAGCTTCATCGCTTGCTAGGGGTAAAGGACTACACTTACCAGACACATAGATTGTGATAATTGGGCCAGGTTACAAAGAAAAAAAAAAAGGAAAGAAAAAAAAAAAGAAAAAGAAAAAAAAAAGAAAAGAAAAAAAAAACATTATTAGAGTTAATTCTGGTTAAGAAAGATCCTCATCTTCTGCAGCGTTTCAGTTGCTTGTGAGGTGGCTAATCAGCTATCTGAGGGTTAACGTGTCCTGGAGCATTCTTGAAGGAATGACTTTCCTACCCTTGCTTGAAGCTGCGTCTGTGCTACCCAGGCCACCGGATGATTTGCTCTTTCTATAAGCCAAATGGAGTGATCTACCTTTGTTTTCTTACCCATTCACGATTCCTGTGTTTGGAAAGTTAAGACAACATATGGTCTTGAGGAGGTTTGGGTCATTTTGTCTCTTCTCTTACCATTTGGATTAATATATCCATTTCTATTCTATTAGATTGCAAACTGGCTTCATTTTTGTGCTTTTTCACATTTGTTATTGAGCAACTTAAGACACAGTAGCAAAGTTTTGTAAATCTGGTATCATCCAACTTACAGTTCTGCCTTCATTTTAAAAAGACAAATGGAATTTACTACTGGCAATCCATAGAGTTCAGAAACACTATCAAAATATGGATTTTTTTTTTAAAAATGAGGTGTTACGTCTTACAGTTTTCACAAGATTCTGTTTAGAGAAACCATCACATGTAGTATATGGGAAAATGTGTTATTTTGTCTAAGAAACACTGAACCAGTATAACTCATTGTTTAAAACTATTGCAATATTAGTCTAGGTCCTTGAATTAACCCAAAAAATTCATTGAGATAAAGTGGAATTAGTGGATGGTGCAGTACTTAATGCAGAGGTAATAATATGACTTCCCTCATTAGTGCAGGACTGCTACAGCTTTCTAATTGATTTTAATCGGCATTTAATTAGAAACTGTGAATCCCCTGTGGCCAATTCATACTTTACAGTATTCCAAGGTAGACTATTATTTCTTTTCTACAACTGGCTTCCCAATTTCAGGTTAGGAAAATTATGAAATGCTGTTTTTGACTCACAACCTTTGAGAGTCTTGTGTACAGAGATTGTATGTCATAGGCTTAGGCTCTTTATCAGTTCTAAGCTGTAAAGGTCCCCATCCCCTGTATCAGTAAAGCATCCCCTTTTCTCTTTTATTTTCTGCTTTTATTATGGAGTAGAGTTTCCTAGTGCCAAAGTAGCTCATAGACCACTGTGCTTATGCTGCATGTATCAAAGTATTTCTTTAGGAAATAATCCAAGGACTGCGTGTTCAGAATGTGTGCTAGGATGCAGACAAAAGTTTCATCATTTATGAAAGACTGAGAATACCTATGAGTCTCTATACTGAAAGGGTAATAAAAGGTACTCAAATGAAATACCATATTGTTTCAGACCCAGAAAGAATGACTTGAGATAGAGAGGGAGAATATTCTACTCTTTGAATGAACACCACAAAGAAATCCCTGTGCTAGCATGATATGAAACTTTTATTGCACTCTAGATTTTCAATTGTACTGTATTAAACCATATTAATATTTGTTTTTTCTAGGGCAGTCAAAAATCATTGGTAATGATGAATTTTTCATTTACGCTAGTGCCAAATGATCAGCCTCAGTGCTCCAAGGTCAGTCAATCATCCCACTCTGGTGGAATATTTCTGCCTTTGAGGCAAATGAAACTTTTTTTCCTCTCTATCTCAAGTGCCGATAACTTATGGGACAAACTCACTAATAGCTCATCCTGTGTGCCACAGCTATTGTCCTATGATCCATCAACATACCTGAAATGAACAGTGATTTCCCTGGGGACGAGGGATAGGCCTGCACAGAGCTTTGTTGTACACCTGAATGTAGATTCTCTGATAAGCAACTGGATCAAGCCAAGTCTCTCTAGCCATGCTGTGGCTTGCTGCGAAGTAGGAGCTCCCTGAGAGTCTGCTCCAAAACTGCATATAGTTTCAGGGAGATCATTATTCCAGTAGTCTTCAGAACAGGAATTTAATTGAGTCAAATACAGATAACCTGACTGTGAAGTCAGCTATTCAGATCAGGGGTTAGTATCCAGCCTTTCTTGCCTCTCTCCCAAGCTCAGGTGTCTGGCCACATCTTAACATAAGTGGTTTTTAGCTCTTAATTGTGGCTTTTATCTAAAAGCATTCAGAATAGTCATCATTCCCACCACTGGAACAACATGAGCTCATACTGAAGCAATATTTTGAAGCATTTAAACAAAGTGACCTCCACAAACATTAATCCTAATAGTCCAGTTTGTAACGGAAATCTACAGGATTATTGCCTGAATTGTGGTTTTGCTGCAGGTTTGATGTGTGGTACAGATTTCTTACAATCATTTACCTCAGTACAGCAAAGGAAAAGGAAGGTATTATTGGCCTTAAACTCTTTGTTTATGTCATGTCCAAAGAGAAGCATCGGACCCTTTGGTTCCTGGCTTTGGCACAGAAGTGTAACTACAGGGATTTTTTTTGGTGAAATTCATTCATTTTATCTTTCTTTTAGTATTGCCATTCTGAGATTGGTCATATACTGAAACTGGAGTTGTTATATTTGTCTGCATGGTGTATTTAGCCTTACAACACAATATTCCTTTCTTGGCTGTATGTCATTTTTTATTACCTGTGCTCTGAAGCCTTTGAATTTAGCCCAGACTTTGAGGCTGAAAGTTGTTGATTTCTAAAAGGTAAAAATGAACAAAGAAAAACTCCTCCAAAGCTTGCTAAATCAACATACTTGTTTGCAAACCAGCAACAACAAAAAAGTCACTCAAGAGACCTGCTTTTTTTTTTCTGCTTCACATCCTTGCTTTGTGCTCTGTGTCAGTCCTTACCCTTTTTCTTTTCTTTAATACTACCTCTTTGTTTCTTCTGTTCCACCTGCTATTGTGCTTCTGTCCTTATCTCTTCCTAAGTCTTCTATACCTTCAAGTTTCTCCTCTGTAGGTGAGAACATCTTCCTTATCAGCAGACCACGTTCTTGTATATCTGATAATGGTGGAAATCAGACATCCTACTTGCTGAACGGGATTTATCAGGAGCTGTATTCTTTTACAACTTGCATTTTATTTCTGTGCTAGCCCACTAAGCTGGCAGGAGTAATTCAAGAGTAAGGCATGATACAAAGTGTGGTCAGGTCTCAGGCTGGTTTAATCAGGGAAATACTGTAAATCCATTCCCCCACATGGGTTGTTTAGGACTTTCACAAAGAGAGCACAACACCCTTCTGTGTCCATCTCCTTGACAATTTGATAAGGTGACATGCCTGAATCCAAGTCAAATGTAACCTGCAGTTGGTGCTTGGCTGGGTATTTAATGTGACTGGATAGGCAGTCTTCATTTTGTATCTGTATTAGTGGCTGTGCGTGGGCATCAGCAGGCATTTGAAGGCACTTTAGCATTGGTCTAAATATGCTTTAACGATCAGCAGTGATAATACTGCTGTTGGCCTCAATGGAAAGAAGTTTGATGAATGCCAAGTGGTTTTGAAAATCTCACTGAAGTGTTCCACGGTCATCCTGCTGTCAGGAGCCTTAAGGAATAAGGATGTTGAGGGCACTGCTACCAGCTGCACCTCCCACTGCGGGGGCTGCTGCCAAAGCCACGCTGGAGTGAGCATTACGAGAGTGGCTCATCCTTGCTGATGTGAGACAGTTAGGATTTACTTTTAAAAGTACTCCCACTGTAAATGTAGTTTGACGGTACGTATGTCTAAGGTAAAGTTGGAGCAGCACATCAGTAGCGTGTTGGTCTGCACTGAGGACAAAGGCATGTGGGGCGTGTGGGAAGTTGCACAAAAATGCAGTGAGTGAATCCAAGACAAACTTGTAAAGCAGTTGTTCTCCACATTTCTTGAAAATCTGAAATCTTTTACTAGCCCAAAGTGGAAAATGCACTGTGCTTGTATGCAATAAAATATGAGTGTTTGTATTTGAAAAAATCTATTTATAGGCATTGTCAATGGCAGCCAGTCAGCCCACTGTCTAACTGCTAACCTGCCAGTTTTCTCTTTATATGTTTATTAACTGCGGCTTTGGGATTCACAGTTTATACTAATTCATTCTTAACGATAGTAAGCCAAAGTCTTTTGTGTCAGTACTTGTGAGTCACACTGAAGTGCTGGAGTCAAACTTTATACGGAAATGAATTGTGGTGTTTTTGTTTTGTTTTGTTTTGTTTTTTAATCCACATTCAGAAGTGATTTTTGAGATGTTCTGTTCTGAGAATTGGTATCAAGAAAGGTACATGTCACTAAAAAATAAAACAAAATATTGCAATATGCATTGTTTTAAAGTATTTTGACCCTGTCCAGCTAATATGAATAATTTCCTGGTCTTGGGGATGTTCCTTTAGTCTTTTTAGTTAAGGGTTTTTTTTTAAAAAAGCTACTTTGCATATTCACTGAAAGATACCTGTTTATTTCTGAGATGACTATTTGTGATTCTGTTGAAGTTAATGCTATCTCTGAAATGTTTGGCACAGTTGGAGAAATGCTTGTCTGTGTAATGAATGTTTTTAAGCATGGTTAATTGTCACTTCTGCATTCGTTAGCTCCCAAACTGTGTGTACGTGCACTGACTTGGCTTTAGAGAAGATTGAGCAAGTTCAGTACATTTAGGGCAGACAAAACAAGTTTGTGTGGGTCAGGAAACATTATTTGTGAAATGCCATCCTCCATTATGTGCATCAGTAGCTAGTGCTGTGCCTGCTCTGTGTGTAGGGGGTAGAGTTGAGCTATTCATGCTATTTAGTTGGTTTTAGTCATTTCAACAAACTTGACTGTATTTTCTCCACACAGGCAGGAAGTCAAAGAACGATGTATTTAGCAAGAGACAACTTTCTTAAGTTAAAATTGAAAACAATAAAAAGAGCAAACATTTTGAGTGCGGCAGCAGAAACAATCCTTGATTGTCCCAATGCAGCTGAAGAGAGAGAAACAAAGGCTCAGTGTCAGTGACAAGATCTAGCACCTTGCTATGTTCCTCAAGTTGTTTGAGGGTGACAATGGAGCCAGATCATACCGTGGTATTACAAGGTACGCTGTGCATTAAAGGCCATGGGAATCGTGCTTTTTCTGCCAGGAGTGAATTGGATACTTGATGGTGTTGAGGATTTTTGCATTGCTCAGATGCGCAGATAAATGCAATAACAGAAGGCTGTCAGAGAAGTTAAAGTAAAATTTTCAGTGAATATCAAGACTGCAAAACTTCTCCTGTTCTGATCATATTACCCTCAAGCAGCCAGGAAAATGATAAAAGAAAGCAAATGTTTACGATAACAAAATGACTGCTCTAATTTCATCTAGTGATACATATTTGAAAATGATTATATATACCTAAGGTGTAGAAATACGCTGCTCTAGTTAACCCCCAAAGAAGAGAAAGAACCATAGGTAAAAACACAGTGGACTCAAACTGTGAAATTAAATTGATGTCCTGGAAAATAAACACAGACCAAGAAATGCCCTCACTGAGGGGTGCCCTAGGAAGCACAAGCATGTAAAATGCTCAGATACTCTTATTTTTTCTTTACCTCTTTTAACCTATATTTAAGAAGTTCTTATTTTTCTTCTTTCTGAGTGAATTTGTAAAAGTGCAGTAAAAATCAAGTAAGGAAATGGAGAGTCTACTGAGGACGGGTGACCTAATTTATGGCTTTCTATCCCAAGTCTCACCAGGATGTCCAAGGATAACACCAGTTAGCTCATGACTACTAATTATCAGAAAGGTTGGCAGGTGTGATGGTTTTACTCGAGTGGGCAGTCGAGCTCCACCACAACCGCTCTCTCACTCCTCCCCTCCTCAAAGAGGAAGGGGGAGAAAAGACAACACAAAGAGCTCGAGGTTTGAGATGAGAATGATTTAATTAAGGAAAGGGGAATGGGGAGAAAGAGAAACAAAAGAAACAACAAGGCCGCGCGGAAGCACAGAGAGAAAGAAAAAAAAGTTATTCTCTACTTCCCATCAACGAGCGATGTTCGGCCACGTCCCGGGAAGCAGGGCCTCAAAACGCGTACCGGTTGTTCAGGAGAGCCCCTCCCCCATGAGAGCCCCCCTTTTATTGCTCAGTGTGACATCAGGTGTTATGGAATATCCCTTTGGTTGGTTTAGGTCAGCTGCCCTGGTGATGTCCCCTCCCCATCAATTGCCCACCCCCAGCCTGCTGGCTCTTGGGGGCCTGGAAGGAGTTCTGATGTTGTGCCAGCACTATGCAGCAATAGACATAACACTGGAGTGATACCAGTGCTGTTCCAGCTATGAGTGCAGAGCACAGCACTGTGTGGGCTGCTGCAGGGAAAGGTGACT
>NC_048901.1:12506437-12532623 GCF_011077185.1 Oxyura jamaicensis | reverse complement strand
GGGCTGCTGCAGGGAAAGGTGACTCCATCCCAGACAGACCCAACACAGCAGGGAGACCAGAAGGGGTTTTATTAGACCAAGTGATACAGCTGTGGGGAAAGGAAAAGGTATGGAGTAGATAAGACCATCTTGAAGTTGCTTACGTGTTTTGGACTAACAGAAGCTGCATGTCCTCCTGACAGGACCATGTTGGTTGCCATATGAACCTTCCTAATTACTATCAGTGTATGAACAGCAGTTCTGGATTATTTATTTTCTCATGTACTAAGATGCAGGGCCTGGAATAGACTTGACTTCCAGAGGGTGGGTACCTGATAATTTGCTAAATATTCATATGCTAAACCTTGGCTGACAGTATTTATCAGCTGGACAGCATTTATCAGCTGGAATCGTGTTGTGTCAGCGTGTGCTGGCTGGGGAGCTGGCCCGTACACAAATAGCAGAGAGAAATAAGAGAAGGATGTAAGTGTGAAAATGAGTAGCCTAATTTAAAGAAATGGTTATCTGGAGGGAGAGAGAACAGAAGGTGATGTCTGCTTTTTAATGAAAAAGAAAACTCCAAATAAATGCTGAAACAAATGGCAAGGTCTTCAGACTGACAATGAATAATAGAACAGCTAGGAAAAGCAATTGTGTGCTTCCATTCTTAAGAAAGCCATTTCTTCTGGCAACCAACCATCCCAACCAGAGACTGAAGTCTCATTGTAGTAGGAAATGAGTTGTTCTGCTGACTTCACACATGCAGTGAATTGGCTTCAGAGCTTCTACAACAAAGCTATTTTAAAAGAAGCACCAAGTTGCACATGAGATTCGTTAATATGCCTCACAGCATTCAGCAATGATGATAGTGGCAAAATGCACACAATGTACAGAGTTTAAGTATAGATTCAAATATCTTATGTTTGGTTCTCAGTTGATTATGTTAGTGTTAGACAAATATTACCTGAAAGGACACACATACATTAATTATCAATATAAGGTAGCAACCAGACTGGTAGATGTAGCATGCCCACTCTTTGCTGATTTGGGTACTGAACTTTATTGGGAAACAACAGTGCTGTTTTTTCTCTTGTGAGAAGTGATTGCACTGTGTGATGGCAGCAAAAGTCACAAAAATCTGATGGCAAGTGAAAGTCTCTGTATTATTAAACTACTGTCATTCTTCCTTCTTTTTCCTCAAACACAAAGAAAATAAATTTTTATATTTAGTAAGAAACAGTAATTAAGTAAGATTCTGATTTCCTTTGGTGGGAAAATACAGGGTATGCCATAACTTTCAGTGTATCAGATGAATGAGAGGCAATCCACACAGTAATGCAGCCCACCTGCTGAAGAGGTAACAATGAGACCATTCACTAAAAAAGCACCAGTAATTAATGCTAGAGTTATACAGGGTTGTTGGCCAGTTAGTGGCCTGGAGTAAATAAGTATAGCGCTAATGGTACCCTAATTTACACCCATGTTATACAGCACTTAAAGCTATTTAAAGTATAATCATTATTTTTTACATTTTTCCTGTCAAAGAAGAGATTCCTTTCAGTTCTACGATGTGTAAGTAGTGGTTTAAACATTTCCTGAGAGAGGAACAGTCAGGTCAGTATTTCTTGTTGGAAACTGTTGTTCTGTTGAAAGTAATTGCAGTTTTCATGATAAAATGTTGTATGTATTATATAAAATGTATTGAGCAACGGTGTAGTTAAGGATATACCAGGGATTTCCACTGTAAAAACCAACTGCCTATTCTGAAGACTTTAATATAGCTGTAAAAGCTGATTATACATTGGAGTGTGAGTGTAAAGATCTTGGAGAAAGAGCTCTTTAGCACACATTAAAGATATCTCTATATAATGGCTTATAAACATCTTCCCTCAAAACCTGACAATATTGAAGGGAGATGATGAAGAGCTACTCAGAAATCCATTTAACTGATAAGCTGAATGCTCCTAATAACTGAATTTCAAGCATCACAGTGAAATAAGTGAAAACAGTCTAAAGCAAAGAGTTTTGGCTGTAGGAAATCCAGCCCTTTCAGAACATTTTCTAGACACAGTGAGTTCTTCAGAGCTCATTTAATACTGATAATGTCAGCGCTTTAGGTACACCCAGTGAGCACCGGCTGCCTGTCTCTCTGATGCCAGGTACCACAGGAACAGAGCCCGTCAGTCAGCTTGCCAAGGGGACACCCGTCGGTCTGCATTCTGGACAGCAGCTGTCACCTGCTGCCTGCTGGGTGAGTGCATGATGCTGAGGGTCTGTCTATACCTGCAGAGAGATGGGATCTATGCATGCTGTGCTGGAACTAAAGGCCGAGGAGCCTGTGCTGCTGGCTGGGGGAGGGCAAGTTCCTGCCTGGACATGGGTGTTGGGTAGGCACGGGCAGAGAGGTAATAAGATCTGCTGGGAGAATGAGTTTAGTCGTTTCCACACAGCCCAACACAGTTAAACTGCATCCAAACCAAGGCTGAGGAACCACCACAAAACTTCAACTTTTTTTTTTTTTTTCCCTCTCTTGAGCCTTCACTAACTCAGGGATCTAGGGATCTCTGGAATGTATGTACACCATCCCATGCAGAAAAGATGTCTTAAGTCCTACACAGCCACAGCTTATACACTTGGGGTGCTCTTATGCTCTCATCTCTGCATTTGAGCTCTTAAAACTTGGAGGACACAAGCAAAACTCAGTACGAGATGTTTATGGCAGGATGACTATTGGCAACACAAGAAAAACTTAGGTATATGGGAGAGTAAGCACCCAGCAATGACATACAGAACAGGTGTCACAGCTAAGACACAAGTACAGTGGACTTTTTCTAAAACAAGAAACATTGTGCTCAGTACAGGTTTGTCCTGTCTGGCTCTTGCTATGAAAGAAAAACACTACCTGAGTCCTGGAATAGATGCTAGAGCTTGTGAGCAAATACATGCCAGTCTCAACCTGAAATGCTGGTTCAGAAGGGCCTGTCTCTCTTCCAAATAAAGAAAGGAAACTGGAATTTATGTAAGAAGAACTTTTTGTAAAGCTGAAGGGAAGTAAGATTACAGTTCAAGGTTTTAGATTCAAGGTTTTCTTGGTTTTCTTGGCAAACAGAGGTAAATGTATGTATGGGAATTCGGTGCATTTAGCTTATCTAAAAGAAGAAGGGGAGAACTGTTTAATGGACAGTGTCTTCATGGCAGGGGAAACCATCTTGTAAAGATTTCTTTAAAGCAGACAAGAAGGACATGGTGAAAACCAACTGCTGCAAGCGAACACTAGACAAATTTAAATTAGAAGTTGTGTGTGTGTTTTTGACAGGTGGGGACAGCTCGCTGCTGAGAAACATTGCTAAGGACATCGGTGTCTGTGTTTCTTACGGATGTGCTGCATTCAAATGCAAAATTTTGGATTTAAAACAGACCTAACTTGTGATTGCTAGATTCAGTACAAGGCAGGAACTACAACTGGGTGGAAGGAGCAGAAACCACTGTTGGGTTGCACTAAGCACAAAGTGAAATTGTAGCCTTAAAATGGCCACACAAGGTGTGTGGCTGTCTGGCTGTTTCTGACCCCTGTGCGCCAAGGGTTGCAGCTTCCCCAGGAAGCCATAAAGCACTTTATTTCTAACCACATCATACAGCAACCTCCTTGCTTTCTCCCTCAGAGATTTTTTACAGTAGCTATGATTTGCTGCTCACCATCTCAGAACATGAAGAGAAAACCCAGCAGAGAGTACAGATTAGGACAGCAGCTGAACGGGGTAGGGCGAACCTCAAAGAAGGGACAGTTTGCATCCAAAATGCTCTACATTTCTTAAACTCTTGGATTTACTGTCTGGAGATAACACAGCCTGCTATAAGCTGTTACACTGAAGAGAAAGGGATATTCCTGCAGTGAAGGCAGAGTCAGCACCGTGCTTCCACCCTGCAGCGCAGCCCAGTTGCCTGTGGCTCTTTCCATAGCCAGCTAGTAGGTACAGTCCAAGTTTGGGGATGCTCAGTAAGAGCCCAAGGAGTCCCTGTAACCTGCGGGATCAGAGCCTGAGATTGGACGTGCCATAATCTGATGCATTTTGCATAATGAAGGGCTCAGTTTGGCCACTGACTCTGTGCTCGCAGGAGTTTGAATTTGCCTGTTAATCCCAGGTTCTGCATCAGCATCTTTTTGCCCCTGCCTCTTTAAGGGCTGGCCCTCGGAGCCCAATTTGCATATATGGTTGGCATAATTATGCATTCAAATTAGACATTCTCCTTTAACTTCCTTGCATATCTGGCTAGCCCATTAGGGAGATTTGGGGGTGCCTCGCAGTCAGTGAAGGTGACTGCTTGTTCCACATCACACGAGTGCACGTAGGCCATTTCAGCTGGCTCCTGACCACCAGCAATGTCTCGAACTAATTCAGGTCTGTTTTCAGCTTGTTTCTGGTGGCTCAGGGCCAACATATCTGTATATAACTGTATATCCGTTTTCATTTATATAAAAATCATTTTAAATCAAGGCTTACAAAGCATTTCAAATATTTAAAAGAGAAGGGAAAGTACAAGTTTCTTTGCAGTGAGGAGTACTGAGTGTCCCTTGAAAACTGAGCAGCTTGATAATTTTCAACACCAGTTATCTTCAACACCAGAGTTTGGCAGAACGTGATCGAATTAGGGCCTAAGGGTTTGAATTCCATTTCGAGAGCATGCTGGAAGAAGGAGTCGGCAAGCACAAAGACAGACACCGTACTTTCTGTGTAAGAACTTGGGAACGGAAGGGATAAGGTCAGGAAAAGGGGCAGCATCCTGGTGTTCATGACAGAAAACAGAGTGGCAAGCAGAAGGCCTGGTCCAGAAGCATGCAGCAGAGCCGGGCCGGGGCCAGCACAGCCTCCATGTAAATGCGGAAGGCTGCAGGCAGTGCCTGGTGGGAAGCACACTCTGCTCAGGCTGCGGGTGAGGTGGGTTTTTCTCATCTTAGCCCACTATTTCAACAAAGTCCTTTACTGTCAAGCTAAGCCAGTACATTAAAAACAAACAAACAAACAACAACAACAAAAAAAACTGACTATTCTATCCTGGTGGTGGGATTTGGGCATCAGTAGTAACTGGAAATGAGCTTTCTCTTCCATGGAGTTGAAGACCACCCAACCAAAAACAACACCAGAGGAGTTGCTGCTATGTATGTGCTTAACTTGGCCCACTGTTAAACTTCAGCTACTTGCACTGTATCTTTTTTCTTGTTTGCTTTTAATTACTGTGTTACTTATGTTATTAGGGGAATCTGTCAATGATTTATTTCATCGAGATCTTTCACTTAACTCGCTCTCAATTTCTGCAGTTCATATCTCTGATGGCTCAAGAATGAGTTACAAATATCATCATTGTTAGTGAATGTAATAACAAGGTATTATTTGCATTAAAATCAGTAATATGCCTGTACTCTGGGAGAGGAAACCTTAAACACTAGAAAATTGTCCTGTTTATTTCTTTTCATTAATTAGGTTCTTATGGGAGTGCATTTAGGGCAAACAGGAACCGATGATCTTTGTGGTGCTTTCACCATACAGCAAGAGAGGTGTCACCTCCTTTTACAAAGCTGGTCAGCAATTGCCACTAATGTGTTTTAAATGAAAGCACAGCAACAACAACAGAAATGATTTTCTTGTCACTCTGAATAGGTTTGAACAGTAAGTTTGAGTGATAAAGGTTTTGCATTGCTAATGGACTTGGGTGAGATTGAGTCTCGAGCAGTCCCAAAGAGTAAAGTCACCTGTGCTTCAGGGTTAGAGCTCTGCTGATAGGAACTCAGTAACTTGAGGCACACGGAGAGGGAGCCGTGTGCAGGAGGAGACCCTCACCTCCCTTTCAGCACCCGGGTCTCCAGGGTTCCCATTTCTCTCCCTGCTTCTTCTGCATCCCCCTGTTGCACCCTTCCCAGGGACAGGACTGGCACAACTCTTTATGCCCAGAGCAGGAAAAATTAAACCTTAAGAAAAGATTGCAGCAAACTTCAGAAAAGGTAAACATCTGTTTGGTTGGAATTGCCTGTAAATCCCCCAGGAGGCAGCACCCTGTAGCATGATGTGGTGCTCCAGAACACTTCTTATGCACAAGCAGTTAGAAGGAGGGGACAGAACAGTTGATGTTTATTACTAACGGAAGTACTTTTTGAAAAAGAATAGCTTTTCAAAGTAGATTAAATGTGAGATGTGCTGTCTTGATAGAGGTGGCAAGACAATAAGATACATTTCTCTCTAAAGTGTTGTAAGCATCTTGCTTTAAGAACATGCATTGTGGGGAGCTGTAAATTCAAGTCTTGGCTGTGCATCCTGGCTGGTAGGGCCCAGGGACAGTTTGGAGCCCTCTTGACTCAAGTCAGACTGCCAGCTCAGACTGCAGAATTGGACATCTGCTGAGCAAAATGTGGGGGAGAATGAAAAAAGTACCCATTTTTCTTTTGAGGATCAAAGCACAGTGAAAATGCACTTCCATAGAAAGTAACAGAATAAGATTAATTTTACATGCTACAGCTATGACTGTCCAAGTGTTACAGGGAAGGCAGGATAAATTCAGGCAGACAAGGTTTCATTAATTGAGGGAATTTCCAGGCTAATTTACAGGTGTTCAGGGACCTGACCTATTTCAATCTGAATAATGTCTGATGACAGAGTTCAATATCCACAAACATTCTATTTAAAGAGAGGGGAGAATGTTTTGAGTTGGGTTTTCTTAATTAGTATTCCACAAACATGCCATGGTTTTGCTAAGCCCAGCTAACACTTATTTCCTTATGAGATTTAAACTTAAAACCAGTGTATTCCACTTTGCTCTATGTAAAAGAGAAAAACAAATTCTTGTACTGTGTCTGCATGTTGGATTAAGTTTTTATCTGAAATAAGGAAAACAAAACTAAAATTGTCAGCTACATTTTACACATTTCCATTGGCAATCGACTCTAATTTCCAGTTTCACTTGCGTAATGGACAACTACCTTGTCCATTAACTTTATCTAAAGTGTATGTTAATTGGCACAAAATTACAGTTCCTAAGGTGCCTAAGTACTGTACCCACCTGAATATGAACAGTCACCCAGCATTTGTGGTATAGCTAAGAGGGAAACAATGAGTAAAATGAAGAAAAGAGATAAGGGAAGACAATTCACCACCAGCCCTGGTGTTGCAGGTAACCACTGTAACTTGAAGTTATATGCTGAGTTTTAAAATGTTGACTACAATTTTTAACTTTTTTTTTTTTTTTTTTTTTTTTAGCCTACTTAGAAATAATCTCAAGCCCTTTGGGGAATCAGTTAATGCTATTGTGCCTTGACGTCAAAATTGAGTGAGCAGGTAACAAAGAAATGTGTTTGACTCACGAGTTCCTTTAAGAGGGGTGACTAGTGGAAGATGTGGGTTAATTCAGCTGTTTCCAATTCACTTTTCTCTTCAGTTAATACCAAATATTATGCTTGCCTAAGGTGACAGTGGCACCAAGCAGTTACCTCCTGGTAACTCTTGTTTGTATTTCATTACCGTCTTGAGTTCCCAACAAAGATAGTGCTGCTGGTCCTGCCTGCTGTGCAAATAAGTGGATGGGGAAAGCTCCCGTCTCTGGGATGTTTGCAGTCTTCTAGATGTAATCAGAAGGTAATGCACTGACTTCGTAGATCTCTGTAATAAGCTTTATATAGTGGGGAAGTTACTTTAAATGTGTGGTCTCTCACTGAAAACCAGGCTTAACCTTTTGTATGGTACTGCCTGGCAGAGTCATCTATCTGTTAATAATTTAGATTCCCTGCTGACTGTTTTCCAACCATTTCCATCTCTCTGTTCTGGCTTCTCTTGGCTGTAAGGGGACTACAGTATTTCTCACTGTCTGACCCAAAATCTTGCCATAAATCTTCCTCGGAGGGTAGGGATTCAGCATATACCAACCTTTAGAAGTAAATTTGTGCTAATGGCAACCCTGCTGCTAACAGACAGAGAAGTAATAAAATTGATAGGTAGACAGCCCCAAACATGTCATCAGATTAATAACAGATATCCACTATGCAAAACAATGCAAACAGGTTCCTGAGAATAGCTTCTGCTCTCTGTAGGATAATTTAAGACATTGTTAAGCATAGCCAGCTCCTGTGAATGGCGTTTTCCCATCTCATGGCAAAACATGTGCAATCATGCCCAGTTCTCATACACTGTATCACAGACAGCATATGTGACTATGACTGGGAAATACAGATTCTGTGAAGTTAGCTAGATACCACAGCTCTCCCCAGATCCTGGTATTTGTAAAATATTAAGATTATAAAGAATAGTGACTTTTTGTTTTTCACAAGAGATGAAAGTTGAGATCTCCCATGCCATCTTTTTTGGTGAAGAGTTCGTTCTCACAAAGGCTAATAATCTTATTTAGTTCCTTGACTCCACTGTGAAGTAGATTTGCAACTTCTTTAATCTTTTCAGGATCAGCAAGCCAGCCAGAGGCTAAATAAGCACTGACAGCTGTTAGGCACTATTAGATGTGTTAATCAAATTTTGTAACTGTTTAGAAACTTCAACATTAGCAGAACAAGGTAGTTAGGACCTTTTTTTCACCAGATTTATCCAGAACTCTGTATTCTGCACATTTTTTTCTACACAATTTCTCAGAAGTAACTTGAAATCTTTATCCTCCTGTTTCTTACACAATCCTAGAAAACACTAGGTTGGAAGGGACCTCATCTACTCCAACCTTCTGTCAAAGTCTAGGCCAACACTAGGGATGCTAGCTATCGGCTCTCATTTTGATGCTGCAGCCACATACAGAGAATCGAGGGAGTGACATCCATAGAAAACGAGGCTGGACTGTGCAGTTAAGCAGATTCAGTACACCGTGGCAACTGCAATGAATGTATCCGCAGTACCTGTGCATACCTGGGGAGTCCACTTGCAGCATGCTGCCATTAATTTAGACTCCATCACCCCACCTTAGTAATTCAGGTCAAGCTAGCAAAGGAAGCAATAGCTTTATAAGCTGACACAAAATCTCTGCAGTGGTTATTGCCAGAGTAACGGCCACATGGAAGATTTTTAGAAACTGGACATTCACTTTGGGAACTTGTGCTTAAACTTTTAGCCCTAATGCAAGTACAGCTGGCAGGATTATCTATTTGCGTTAGTCTCCAAGTCCATGTATGACATTTGTGAAAGTGACTGCACCCATCATTAAGAAGAGACTACTGAATGCACAGAGATAAGTGGATGTTTTACAACTCAGTATGCTAACAGTCAGACTTCTTGTAGGAAATGGTCATTACTGCAGCCTTTTCCTTCCACATAGCACCTTCATCATCTCCTGTACCTCAAAACTGTTCCTTTCTGTGATCCTTTTCTCTTGCCACTTTTTGATCCTTACCCCTCCCAGTGCTTTTGGGCTGTGTCTGTTGCCTTGGTCCTCATGTTATTCCCAAACTCCCCTACAGGTCCAGCAGCACCCTAGGGAACCAAGAGTAGCTGGGATGGCTGGAACTGAGTGCAAAAGGAGTGAGAATGACAAATCCCTTTATTTGTGCAACATCTACAACGGTAGGTGTAAAAACAGTTCTTGGATTTAGGACATAGCAGAAATTAATAGCATGGGCTCCGGCCCGAAAAATGTACTCTAGGCAGGCATGGTGTCTAATGGGTTTAGGAGGAGCATGCTGTGCATATGCAGGTATGTCAGTGGGCCAAGTCCCTTGTGCTGTAACTGCTGCTTTCAAAAGCTAATAAGACAAAAGTGCTCATTTCACAACCCATCTCCTTGAGTCCTCAAAGAGCTCCCTGTCCCTTGGAATTTGGGAGTGAATCGAATGCACCCTCAGTAAGTTTGCAGTTGACACCAAGTTAGGTACGTGTGTCGATCTGCTCGAGGGTAGGAGGGCTCTGCAGGAGGATCTGGATAGGCTGGACCGATGGGCTGAGGCCAACGGTATGAAGTTCAACAAGGCCGTGCTGGATCCTGCACTTGGGGCACAACAACCCCAAGCAGAGCTACAGGCTGGGAGATGAGTGGTTGGAGAGCTGCCAGGCAGAGAAGGACCTGGGAGTATTGGTTGATAGTTGGCTGAATATGAGCCAGCAGTGTGCTCAGGCGGCCAAGGAGGCCAGCAGCATCCTGGCTCGCATAAGAAACAGCGTGGCCAGCAGGTCCAGGGAAGTGACTGTCCCCCTGTACTCGGCTCTGGTGAGGCCGCACCTCGACTACTGCGTTCAGTTTTGGGCCCCTCGCTACAGGAAGGACATGGAGGTGCTTGAGCAAGTCCAGAGAAGGGCAACGAAGCTGGTGAAGGGTCTGGAGAACAAGTCTGATGAGGAGCGGCTGAGGGAGCTGGGATTGTTCAGCCTGGAGAAGAGGAGGCTCAGGGGCGACCTTATTGATCTCTATAGGTACCTTAAAGGAGGATGTAGCGAGGTGGTGGTTGGTCTGTTCTCCCACGTGCCTGGTGACAGGACGAGGGGGAATGGGCTAAAGTTGCGCTAGGGGAGGTTTAGGTTGGATATTAGGAAGAACTTCTTTACTGAAAGGGTTGTTAGGCATTGGAATAGGCTGCCCAGGGAAGTGGTTGAGTCACCATCCCTGGAGGTCTTTAAAGATGTTTAGATGTGGAGCTTAGGGATATGGTTTAGTGGGGGACTTGTTAGTGTTAGGTCAGAGGTTGGACTCGGTGATCTTGGAGGTCTCTTCCAACCTAGATGATTCTGTGAATTGAAGGTTGGACTGCTGTGGAAGTGTATGTGTTTGGCTGGGGGCAGGGTAGAACAAAGACAGAGCTTACAGTGGGTGGCTGCTATTTGTAACAAAACCAGGTCCTCTCTGTGTTTTCTGGGTGTTCCCAGGCAGGTGGAGCACAAGGAGCCTGGGCCCCATGGTCCCTCTGTAATCTGATTGCTCTGCACTGAGGGAGCTGCACCAAAGACCCCCCAGCCCTGTCACTTGGACAGTTCAGAGTACTGATGGGGGAGGTTCTGGGGGCTTGTGGCCAAAGCCTCCAACTGATATGGCACACTAATGAGCCCCCAGCAAGCCAGCAAAACTTATCTTCTGCTGTCTCTGCCTGGTCCCTCATTACCATCATATCAAGTCAGATTTTCTCCGGCCCACCAGCCTTCCTTAAAGTCCCACCCCTCACATAGCTGTTGCTCTGGCTCCAGGAAATGAGAGCAAGCTTTGGGTCTGTCAAATGATCCCAGCAAAACTGAGATTCCTCTGGGCAATGACTCTAAAGTAGTCATATTTTTATAACAGGCATCACAAAAAGGAGTAAAAGTGAAATACCTATTTATTCCTACACCATCTCAAGGAACGTTAAATGTGAAATCAGATATTGGGGTTAAAACCTGGTCATTGCTGCTTGTTCCACTGTCACTTGTCAATTTGCAGCTGTTCCCACAGGATCGCTGTGCCTCGCTGTGTCAGTTTTGCTGTGCTCCTTGTCAGCTTCACGATAAGGAGCAAGGGGGAAAATTGGCAACAGGCACACAGGGATCAGAGGTGGAATAAATTGAGAAGGAGTGGTAGAAAAAACACCAAGGTCTTGGAGCTCAGGAGCACAGAAAACCAACACAGAATTAAAGCTGTATTTGGCGTGCAGTTAAAACTGCACGAGTTCTGAGACATCAGGTGTTGCTCTAAAGTATAGCAAAAGGTGAAGAATCTGTGAACATTGCTAACCAAAGGGATAGGATGAGAGATGATACTAGACTGTAGCAAAGAGAAGCAGGAAGAGACAGAAATAAAGGTAATCAATTACAAGATTACAATTTTTCAGTCAGCTGCATTGGTTAATACTAGAACAGAAGCTGTGGAAAGCCGTGAGGTTTTGCAGACTAACTTCTGTGTGTCTACCTGTGGCTGCAGAGACATTGGAATGAGTTTGGGGTACACAGTTTAAGCTATACTCATACAAACTAGGCTCATACTCTGTACAGCCATGCTGAAACCTTGGCAAGCAATGTGCTGCTGCACCTGTTTCCCGCATGGGTCAGCTGCAGTTAGAGCATCACATCACTCCTTGTGAAAGTGTGGGAGAGGTTTGGGGTGTACATTAAACACGGGAAAAGGTTAGCAGCCTTCTGACTGGGCAAAAAGCACTAGCTATACGTTTCAGAAGAAAAAAAAAAAAAAAAAAAAAAACTCATCTAATCCCTACTTCCAAAGTTAGTGGTTGTTATTCAGTGTGTTAAATGTGGAAAGAGTAACATTTTGGGGCAGAAGGGATTCTGTAGCCCAACATATTACAAAGCTCTGGCCATTTTGCTGGAAGATCCTAGCATTGATATCCCAGCATCTGTTAGAACTGATGTATTTTTAGATGTACATATGTTATGGATTTTAAGACTTCAATAAATGGAAACTGCAAACACATCCCTGAATGGGCTGCTCGCAGAGCTCCTTCCACAGTGGTTTAAAAAAAAAAAAAAAAAAAGAAGAAGAAGAATCTCGTCTCATCTGAATTACTTCTATTCAAAGATTTTTGATATGCCTTTCTCTCCCAGATAATGAAGATGTCTGGTTTGAGAAATTTCCTTCACACAAGCACATTTAGCACTGAACTTGCTCTTTAAGAGTCTCAGGGATACAGACTTTGAGCAACCTGGTCCAGTGGAAGGTGTGCCTGCCCAGGGCAGGGGGTTTGGAATTAGATGATCTTTAAAGTCACTTCCAATCCAAAGCATTCTGACTCCCATATATAAGGGTTGGTTTGCATGTCCCACTGCAGGACTCTTTTCTTAACAGTTGTTATCATTTTGTCAAACTGGAACCAGTTATCTTGATTTTCCAGTCAGGGTTATTTTCCAAGCTAAGTGAATGCTTATGGCTGCATTGTTTATTTATTTATTTATTTATTGTAATTTTCAGCCAAAATTATTCAGTCATTTGCAAGAATAAGCAGAGGGAAGCACATATTTTGGTTTGTTTCTAACGTTTAAAGTAAAAGAAGCTTTGACAACCATAGGTGTATCTTTGTTGTGGAAATAAATTCCATGATGTTTTGAAGTGCTCCGATACCATCTACCATCTTGCCATTAAAAATGGCAAATAAAAAAAAAAAAAACTGCCTTCAAAGCTGGGCTTGGTGAATGTACTGCATGCAACACAGAGTTTTGGGGGCCTTGCTGAGAGGAACAGGGTTAAACCAAACTGTTGAATAACTACCCAATGCTTATGCACTGTCTATTTTATGCCCCAGCTGAAGTAGATGATTAATGCACCAAATACATATATCTAAAGGCTATGTCCAAATGTTTAGCAGAGTTCATAGGTGTAACTATTCTGTTCTTCTTATTTTTGACCCTTTAAACAGAGCTGTTTTCATGCTGTGTTGCATGTGGTGAGCCAAAGGTGTACTGCTGTTGTGCTACAGCAGGCACTCAGTCTGCGAGTCAACGCTGCAGCTTTTCTGCAGAGCACAGGCTCAGCCAGTAGCCTTCTCTGAAGGATGGCATGGTATTCCAGGAATGGTTCCTCTGCAATTGCTGTTGTTCTCATGGTATGGTTTATTAGCAAACACAATATGTATTTGAGGCCTGTTCCTGCTGCCAAGGGTTTTTAAGATGTGCTGAGCACCACTGTCTCACTGCGTTCAGCTGGAGCTGACAGCTCCAAATACCTTGCAAGAGTAAGCACTTGACATGTAAGAAAAGTGAAGCAATCAGCATTTTATGCATGTCAGGATGTGATCATGCTTGCTTTACTTCACTCTCCAATAGGATTTCTCTCCAAAAAACAGCTCTTGTGCTTAATAAAGTCCATGCCTTCAACCAAAAGGCAGCGGGTTTAATTATAGACTGGTTATGAGCAGGATTTTGCATGAAAAAGTTTTCTTTCACTTTAGCTGTGTGCCTAGCACGTTAAATTTTAGATGAATCAAATAAGATTTTCTTTTGTATTCATGTCAAATATGCACCATCAGTTCCATGCAGGATCCATGCATTCTAAAAACGTGGGTTCCTCACACACTCTCTTACAGAGGTGTGCTCTTAATGCCAGGTAGGAGACACAGCCACAGAGCACCTGCGTGCATTTACATGGCTGGGTGTCTGACAGGATTTGTCTGACGGTTAGCAGGCAGAAATATGCACCAAAATCTTTCCTAAATCTGTTCCCCTGAGGCATCACTGCCCCCTGGGTGGCTAAGGCCTACCCAGCCGCAGAACGTTCTAGAACCATTTGGAACCAGCCAGGACCAGCTGTGTCCTGCAGGCCGCGCCACACCCTCCTCAGGCAGAGCCTCACGGGCTGCCTGCTGACGCACACAGCCAAGAAGAAGTTGACACCCTGGTACAAATTCCCAACCAGCAGGCCTTCGCAGCCTCCTGGGAGAGGTTCCTGGGGCCAGGAGAACCCACCCGAACACCTTGGGGCCAGGTCAGTGTGGCACTGCCCCACTCATAGCCCCTGAGGCGCAGAGGCAGCCCCACACAGGGCCGGGGAGCCGCACTGATGCACCCCCATCTCCTCAGCTTGCTGCGGGCTGGCCGAGAAGAAGGTGGTGCTTGGCCGAGCAGCAACAGGGAATATGCCTTGTAACAGCCTTTGGGAAGGCTCCCAACATTTCTTTGCTGGCTGAACTCCATTTAAATTGTGTTAATGCAGCAGAGACTGGTGTGTCTTATCTGCTGATGTGAATGATACAATATTGATAGAGAAGGACAAAAGGGATGACTGTCTGACGTGGAAAGGTGAGGAGACGTATCTGTTTTACCCTAAATCACATGATCTGTTCTTAAGACAAATGTGTTGTGTCTGACGACATGGAAGTGTTACACTGACATCCAACACACCGTTTCTTTCTGTGGAAGCATTGATGTTGGAAATAGACCCCTGTGATCAGTGAAAAATGTATTGAGTTTAATTCCTCTTGGCACTGGAGAACCATTTGTATTGTCCTGCCATGGCAAGTCTGTGATAGCAACCTTGGTTATGAGTAGAGAGCATTTTATTATTTATCATATTTAAGCATGCTCTTCTCTGAAGAAGTACTGCTTTTAATGATAGATATTTGGTGATGTGAATATAAAATACGTCACAATTTCTGGTATCTTTTTAATTTTACGGATGGCACAGCTTAAATCCGGGAACATCAAATAAAATAACTACTGCCGAGAGTGAATAAAAGTTGGCAGGTATGGCAGTTTAAAATAGCCCTATTTTCACCCTAAATATAGGCTAGTTTAATTGAAATCTAGTGGTAGCTATGAGACAGCTGCTATATCAAAGACCAGTGACAGCCTGCTGAGGTTAAAAGAATACAGGCTGCCTGTATCTCTGCTGAGATAAAGTGTCATCACAGAGAGCAGAGCAATAGATAGATTGATGAAAATTTGAATCCTTTAAAACACTGATTTGTAAAGCCTTTATGCAGTTTTATTTATAGTTTGTTTGTCTCTGTCCTCCTAATAGAATAGGTTTCTGCCTAAAATCAGAAGTGTGATGCAAATCCTTAGTTGCTCTTAACTGCTTTAGCCCAGCAGGAAAAGAAGCCACAGATACAAGTCAGCTGTCCCCTCAGAAATTCTGCTGTTTAGGAACAATAATAGAAGAATTTCAACGTCTTCCTATTAGAGACTTTCTTACAAATGGGTATTTCACCTCAATGAGGCCAGCCTTCAAATGTCACATGGTTTAGGGGAGAACCCTTAGTACACTGAAGCACAATCCTATGCTTGTGTACAATAAACTGAGTGATCAAACATAGCGATCCTCATCCCTAGCAGTGCGGTTAGTACCGCACTAACCGACCCCAGTAACCAATAGGACCATGTGCAAAGAGACCAGAGATTTAATTCTAGGAAGCAGTTGTCTCTGCTTGTTGCAGGTGAAAAGTGAGCATTTCTCATTATGCTGCTGCTTTCAATATTCTCTGATTAACAAGTACTACTTTTAATTTCCATGCTTTCTGGTTATTACCATGTTTTCTACCTCATACAATCTAAACCCCGAACTTTCAGACTTATCCTCCCTGGCAGCTCTTGCCACTCTTTTTGCTTTCTACTTCTTAATTAATATTTGCCATGTTCTTACTAAGGTAAGTCTGTACTTTTTCATTATATGAAATTAGAAGTAGATGAGCTTAGTTTCCAACTAAGAGAAGCTTTAGAAAGCTATAGGACACCTTCATATCTGGATTTATTTTCTTTTGATTTTGACTCTCAGAAGTGCCCCTAAGATCTTCTATCAACCCTATCAATCAAATGAATCATCGAGATACGGTGTCTTCCATGGCAAGTTCTGTGGTGAGTTCCTGATTTGCTTGATTATTGCACAAAAACAACAGCTCTTCATGGCTATGGGTTACTGCTGAATGAATACAAAATAAGGTGATTGAAAGTTCATCCACCTCAGTATTTGTGATTGCCATCAGGAAGATGTAAATTCAATTCCTTCTCTTGGCCTCGTATGCTCCCTGAACTGGCAAAATCAGAAGGAGAACTAGAAAGGCAAAGCAATCTGCGTAAGCAGGAGGTAGAGCATCCTAACAGCAGTCCCTCTGTCTGAGTAAAGAGCAAAACAGGCAGGCAAGGAAAGCAGGAAGAGAGCTTTCTCTATGGGAGAAAAGAGAGACAATCCACAGAATTACTGAATGGTTTGCACAGACAGGTCAACAGGTGCCATTGTCATGGATTAATTAAGTATTCTGATGAACTTCTTTGGATGTTTATAATGTGTTTGTTGCTGATATCGTTATACATATGTTATACAAACAAAAAGCAGTTTGGGAAGGGGAGCCAAAGATGTTGAGATACCTCAGAGGTTTTCTTGTACTCATTACTGCCCCTACGGTATTCCTAAGTATCACGTCATGCAAGCATACTTCTCTCCTCTGGAGTGCCATGAAAGTTGAGACATTCCAGGGAGGCTCCTTGCACACTGCAGGACAGGGCAAAGAGGTGGGAGGCCATCCCAACATGACTGCCCCACGTGTGCAGGCAGCCCAGAGCTGAACTGCTTGACCCCAGGAAACCAGCGTGCTTCTGCTGAAGCACCTACCTGCACAGAGAGCCTCCTCCCTGGGAATCACATGATTTCTTAATGCTGTTGTTTATGTAACTGTAACTTTAAATGGTTTCAGATAACTGGATTAGTAAGGTTAGACCTGTAAAGTGTATATGAGAGTGCGTTAGAGTAAAAGGCTGCCTCTGGCAATGACCACTAGTGGACTAGTGCAGGTCATACAGCAGTGCCTCCACACAGTGGAAGATGGTACAGCAGAGTTTCAGCAGTCTGTGCCTCAGGATCTCTTCAGCCAAGAGCGATATCTGTGTTTAATAGCTATGTAAAATTCCCAATGATATTTGGGGGAGTTTTGCCTGAGAAAAGAGATTCCAGTCATCCCTACTGAGCAAACAAATAATTTTGCATGATTTTTCTCTGCATTTGCCCACCTCCAATTCTGCTTTTTTTATACAAAAGCAACAGTTAAAATCATGACATCAAAACTTCCAAAGCCATATGAACAGAACATTTAATCAAAACCCATAAACAGAGGAAACAAGGACTTCTCTCATAGACTATGCTGCATCTCTTGAGGAGCAAAGAGTATATTTATTAGGCTTCTTTTTGGAGGGAAGGATTTTCAGCTCCTCAGATAGATAGTTTTGAACAGTTCATTTCACAAAACATAAGGAAGGAAAGATCAGGGGAAAATTGTATTTCTCTGCCTCAAAATTGAGTTATGGGCAGAGTGTTTGCCAGCTCATTTTTCTTTCTTGTGTGAAACAGACATTTGTGAGTTGCAGAAAACGAGCAATAGGAAAAATTGTCTAAGCCTGCATAAGGAGGTTAGATAGTTTACCTGTATAATTTATAAGGACTTACAGACACTGCTATGCTTTTATACCTAGGAAGGCCGTTGTGGACACACTGCATGGTATTTTCACCTTATGATGAATCAAGCCAATGGCATGCACAGATGGGTCAACTCTTGTCTGCCTTGAAGAAATGGGAGTGACAGCAGCTGTAAGTGAACCACTCTGAATTCTAATACTCATTTTTGTAATCGAACTTGAGCTATCAGGCAGATGCAAGTAACATATTTTAGTGACTTGGCTCGCAAATAGAGTCCACAACATTTATGAGGACTTAAGAGCTCATTACATGGCCATCAGCACTCTCATTCACATAATGGAGGGTCACAGGAGTGAAAACAGCGATCTTTTGGTATTACTTTCATGATGGGTGCTGCATGGGCTGGAATGGTTTGGGGTTATTTCTTTGCCAAACTCTCCATGCAGCTGACTGAACCCAGAAACACGGGGGACCACTTTGAGAAGGACACGATAAAAGGTAGTGGAATTACAGCATTCGCCCTGGAAAAAGAGTGAATGCTTGAGGGTGGTTTTGAGGCTATGTGTTGCTTAACTGCCTCCTGGGGTAAACCCACAACAGGATGTCATAATGGAAGGCAGGTTACAATTTTTATAGGCAAGTACTGTATGGGCTGCTTAACTGAGATGATTGTGTGCTTGTATGTTAAGAGAGTCATGAGAGGGTTTCCTGTTTGCTGCCAGGCTGGAGCTGGTAAGGACAGCCCTTCAGAGACTGCAAATCTATCTATCAGAGATTGCAAAAGATCCATCTCCTTAGCAGTTGACACTATGGATAACAGGTATCCACTACAAGTCCTCACTTAGTTAAGCAAATGCTTGCAGTTTCTAACACTTTGTTTTTTTTGGATGTGCTCAATAAGTAAACTCCTACTGGTCAGTTTGCCCTACAGTTGCCTTTTTCTGGGTTACCTTAGACTTAATGAACCTTGTTAACATGACAAATTCAAGAGCCAAGAAAGCACAGAAATGGAAGTAGGCTTGTGAAATAGATGGTTGTGTTTTATTATGAAAAACTGTGAGGACAGCAAGAAAAGAGTACAGTGCTTTGGTGCAGGAGCTAGTCTTTATTTTCTTAAATTCTGAAGACACGAAATATGAAAGAATAATTTCTTCTCTTATCAATTGCATGTCCCATTAGGCAAACACTTCGTCTTTTTCAGTTTGAGGAGCTATACTTATGAAGGCTCACACTGCCTAATTGCTTTGGTTTAATAACAAATTCTCATACTAAAGATGTATGGTTTATGTATATTGCATCAACAAATAATATTTGTTAGCTGCTGCTGCACTGGAAGCAAAAGGGAACATAGCACATTAGGCCTCTTGTGTTTCTGTACATCCATTTCTAAATCCACTGTTAATATTTTTGAGTTCCTTGGCAAAGGAAAGAATGCTGTGTTTTATTTGGAAGCTGAAAGATGGTCTTTATCAGATTGTAATTATTTTTATATACACTTAATACTTGGAAGAAAAAATAGCATCCTCTTTTGGGGGGAAAAGAAAAAAAAATGAATGCTTCGTTGGGTTAGCAGTCGTGGAAGGAACTCAGATCCGGAAAATCTAGCCTAGATTTTAGTCTCAGGCCTTAATCTGTGTAAAAATCTTTTCAGGGTGCAAACAGACTAGAGAACAATACGAGATTACATTATTTTATTATAAGGTGTTTTTTTTTCCTTCTTTCCCTTTAGCTCTAACAGGGGAAAATCAGGAGAATAAGAAAGGGAAAAGAACAGTGTGGATAGAGCAGAACACAACAGCCACAAATAGTCTGATATTTCATTATTTAATTTCACACGCACTAGGCTGCAGAGGCATAACAAACTGTGGGGAGAATAATCTAAGAAGGGTGTTGGTGTCTACTTGACAGTGGTAACATTAGAGTTTAAAGAGGTCTGGCGGCTTTCTGAAAGTAAGTGCATGTCCTTCCTTCTCCCTCTCCTTCTCCATTCAATATAGATTAAAGTGACCTCTGGAGATAAACTCTACCCCCCAGTAGTTCTGCAGTGGAGTTTTTATTTGTACAGTATGTGAAAGAAGAGTTCAGATTAAACTCCTGGCCTTTCAGAAAAGTTTGTCTGTTCCTTAAAAAAAAAAAAAAGAAAGAAACAGAAAGAAAAAAGGCTATTTTATTTTAAAGCCGGAGCCTCTTTCATGGTCCCATGATCTCATGAGTTCTTTGGCTGGCCTGTGACCTTTCAACCTTGCACTACATGTTTCTTTTCTAAATTAGCCAGTGTTGAGACATCAAGGGGGGAATATCAATGTTATTATAAAAGGCATCATTCTCTCCCAAAAATGTCAGCGTGAGTGAGTCATTGCACCTAACTGCTTAGCTTTTGTAAGGCAGCAAGGAAGATTTGAAAGTGAGATCCAGAGTCCCCCAGTCCACCAGCTTCTATTTAAGCTGCTTTAAAAAGCAATGTTCCTGCATCTGCCACAATAGAGGCAAAGGAACTAAGCTTTGCTCCATCAGCCACAGAAGAAAAGGGCTGCTTAAGGCAAAATTAAATACATGTGATATAAAAATAGATACTGCAAATAATTTATTTTCTAGGATGTGCTCAAAAGTAACACTGTAAAAACAAAGAAACAGAAACTTGTAAGTAAGAACTAAGTGTGCTGGATGGTTCTGTCATTTCTTACACCCAGTGTTTGTGCATCTCCTTGTATTCTGGCTTCTAGCAGGTTGAGGAAATGATATCAGATTGAGAGCTCTGTTTTTAATCTTAAGAGCACGTGTTGCCTGGCATTTTGAAAAATCTGACACTGCATGGTTCTGTGGTCCTGCCAAAATAAGTGGTACAGAGAGAGACAGTAACATTACAAGAGGAGGTTGGATTATAAGAGTGCTGAATCCTCAGCCAGAATAAATTGGTGTACCTTCACTGACATTGTACTGTCAGTGGGCTTGGCCTTTGAGCACCTAAAAATGTACATTCATACACTCTTGCAAAATGCATCCATCTTAAAATGAAAAGCATCTCTCACCAGGTCCATTCCAGACATAACTTTATTCCCATGTAAAATTACATCAAGAGTGAAGCTGGCACCCATCAAAAACTGTGTCACCTTTTCATCGTCTTACTAAGAACACAGAGAAAAATGCATGGGAAGGATGCATTTCCAAACTCAAAATCAGATTTTCTCCTCTGCATGTGAAAGTCTGCAAAAATTTGCTGTTAGCTGTCCTGCCAGCTTTCTTCGCTTTAACCCTAGTTTACTCAACACTGGGTAATTTCTTTAGCACAGACAGTGTCTGCATGTAAGAGCCTCTGCTCGCAACTAAAGATATTTGGTGCTTTTCAGTACAATGCTGTCACTTTCCCTCATAGTCCATTTCTCTGTAAAAACAGGTTATGTTGTACCTAAATCTGTGTGAGGGAAAAAATAAACACTTGAGCAAAACCTAAGATAATTGCATTAATTCATCCAAATACTTTAGTCTGTAGTGTTTAATGTAGCAACAGCTGAGGATAAAGTGTCAGCTGAGAAATTCCATTAGCATTGCCAGATGCCTGTATGGCAACCATACACATTGCTTTCTTCATGGCTGTAACTCTTTTTTTCTCGCTGAAGGCTATGGGATGTCTATTCCAGTTGCATGTGCATTGGACCAGTGCTCAGGGACATGCTTCTTTTGAACTCATGTTCATAAGAACAGCGCATTTCCACAGGCAATTTTCTTATGCCAGTGCCCAGAGATTGATGATGGTAAGAATGAAGGGAGATTTATACTTGATAAATCCCTTTAAAAAATAGTCAGCTTCTGTATATAACTTCTTCAATGATAAGAGGAAGTCCTCCAGTTGTGACTTGTGCAGGAAATGGGAGAAATTTTGCCCTGTAGTGGCATGCTAAAATCACAGATTTCTAACCTAGTAATTTTGGGACCTATTTTGAGCCATTTCATGCTATCGAGCTAAGCTCTGTTCATCAAACATAAAGTAGGTTCAGTGCTGTGTCCATCTTCTTTATTCACTATTGCACACAATTTGGGGGAGCTTTGTTGAAAGTCATATCCACAAAGGATGAAATGTACTTCGTGGGGCAGACCCAATTAGCAGCAGTTTTTCTAATGAGTTTATGGCATTTATTTATTTTTTTGGCCTTTAAGACTTCTTTCTACTGGGACTCCGCATTATGTATAACACAATTACAGTCCTGCAGGATGGAGTGATTTGTAAGAGGTCAGTAAAGCAACATGTTCCCTTCAGTCACTGCTGAAAAATTGGGTTGTTCAATTCAAAATATAGCATAGGGTGGCAATTACCTACGTTAGCCAGATTCTCTGTGAAATTATTTGGTTGTTTGTAATCTCCCTCTGAAAAGTACTTAACCACACACAGAGGAACTCAGCGTTGCATTTAAAGGGAACTGGTCTGTGCCACTCAAGGGTGGAACAGCAGGTTGGCTGAGTCTTGGCTTACACTGCTACACTTGTCCTCAGTGTGCCCCCTCCCCCCCCCCCCCAGCGCCTTTTCCTCGGCAGCCAGGTTTGTGATCATCCTCCTGGAACCCAAGTCTGGCTCCCCTGAGATCTGGGAGGGATCTCCAGCTCTGTACACCTGCTGAGTGATATTCTGGATTAACTAATGTGGACACACAAATCCTAACGGGTCCTAGTATTTCTGTAGGGCAAATGGCTTCTTCCCTAGACAGCTGAGATCAGACTGGATTTGCCGGTTGTACATAGATCCCCCAGCAATTCCAAGGGGCTGGTCTGATGGTTTTGGTGACCAAATAAAACAGACACTCTTCCTGCGTGTGGCAGATATGCTTCAAGGGGCGAACTGAAGGTTTGCAAAGAAGGAAAATCCTGTGAAGAAGTAAGCAGCTGTAGATAGCAAGGTGTTATCTGGTAAATCCTCTGGATAACTTAATTAGATTTGATTCAGCAAAACACATGTCCAGCTTCTGCTGAACACCAGCCAATGTTGGGAAGGGGGGGAATGGGGAGGGCTTTCCTGTAACAGGAGGATATAGCAGAGATGAAAAGAAACAGGCAGAAAAGTGACTGAGATACTCCTACTTTGATGAAGATTTTTAATCTGAAGGCACCAGATTTTCTGATGTTTGTGCAGAATGAGAAGTAGCATAAAAGGGAAAGGTGCTGAGGATTTCATTATGTGACATCAGCGAGAGGGAGGAAGTCACAGACCACTTGGGTTTTGCACATCTCCTTTCCCTCCTTCCTCCTCATTCTGTGCCAGCTGTGTACTTGACACACAGTGAATTCAAGTGGGAGTGCTCTTTTCTTTTTATGTGGCATCAGAGATACAATGCAGTTTGATAAGGTACGTGGTTTTTTTGCTGCTCTGGTTTTGCTCTTATTCTCCAGGTTGCAGTAACTCAGCATAGGTCCATTTTAGAACCAGAGGGAGATCTGGTGGGTGTAATAGCTTTGGTGCATGTACAATTCTTGATTTGCATCAATATGAAAAAGATAGAAATGTCCACTGAAATGCAAAACTTTTTGAAAGCGCTAGAGAAACAGAAAACATCCCTGTGAAAGCTGAGGTTGTATAAAGCCTCTGGTCACGTGTGCTATTTTTTCAAGTGTAGCTTTCCCCATTTGTGCCAGATTTGGCTCTTCTTCATCATTCTTGTCTCTTCATAATGCTTGGATCAGCTTTTCAGTGGACATCACTTTTTGTCAGGACTGTCAAGAAGTGATCTCCACAGCAGGATGGATTTTCTGTCTCCCTGACGCTTGCTGGCTGCTTGTGTGCTTTTCTCCTCCTCTGCATTTTGTCTACTCATCTTGTGTTTTACTTTGCTCTTTCTTTTCTACCCCAGCTCTAGCTCTTTCTGCCAGTCATTAGACAATCTTCTGTTCATATTTTGCCAAGCTCCATTCTTTTAACTGAGAGTATTTAGAAAGTGGATCTGGTCCTCAAAAACACAAATACATTTTCATTATGACGCTGTGAAGATGTTTGTTTCGATGTTTGTTTGTTTGTTTTGTTTGTTTTCAAAATGTACCTAGCCACAATCCTGGGTATGCATAAAAAGTTTATCAGTGAAACAAACAGATGTGCCTCATGTGATTTAATACTTGTTTGCCCAGGATTAGATCCTAGTCAGACTTACAAATAAGGTCCTTTGTCAAAAAGCTTCGATCAACTTTTATTATTATTATTATTATTTGTCTATTTATAAGTTTCTCATTATGATATGTGAGCATCTCACAGGCAGATGGTCAGATAGAAGCCTTGTTATCCGTATTTAGGAGGTAAGTAACCTGATGATGGTCATTTAATCAAGAAAGTTTGTGGCAGAGCTTGTACTTCTAGTTCTACCTCCTGAAGTGGGTTAGGGAGTTACCAGTGTAATCTGTGCTGGCGGTTGGTAGCCTCGTGTTTCACCAGAGGAAGCGCAGAGTGCATGTGAATAAGCAGCGTGTGCTGAGGTCTCTCAGGATTCTATTAGCAATGACATGACTTCAGTCCTTGCCGCAGGCACTGTTGTCACCCAGCTTGGGGAAGTGAGATGTATATGAACACGGGAAATACTTTTGTCTAGGAAATGATCTACAGCTCAGGGGATGGTTCACAAGGCCAAAAACCAGAGGTTTCAGTCCCAGTTCTTTCCTTGTCAGCAGTTTATTTCAATGCACTTCAGCAGCTGTATGACTGCAGAGGGCTTTGTGCTGCAACCCAAGGGTGCAGCCGTAGCTCACAGAGCTTCCCCAAGGTCACTCCAGGCAGAGCTGGAAGCAAGCCCACTGTAGACAGCAACAGCAACCATCCAACTTCAGGCTTTGAGAAGGAGAACAGAAAACTAGGTATTAGTGTGGTCCCTTGTGTGATCCCGAGTCACTGTGTATCAGCCAGACCAGATAAGAGGTTTCTGACTCTGCCTTTCTTCACTATCAACTACTTTGTCTCTTCAGAATTTGTATTCCTAGAGTCTGTTCCCCTCTACAGCCCCAAGGAAGAGGGTTGTTAAGGTTCTGTCTGGAAGTATTTAATTTTCCCTCTAATACCAGGAGGAGAAACCAAGATCCTGGTGTTCTGTAGTCCTGGCAGCATAGATTCTTGTATGGATTCCTCTGGTGCTTGTACTCCGCTGTCATAGTAGTTGGATTAATTAAACGAGATCTCTGAGATAGGTCTCAAAGCCCAGGGTGCTGAAAGGGCGAGAGAATCATAGAATCACCTAGGTCGGGAAAGACCTTCAAGGTCATCAAGTCCAGCCATCAACCTGACCTACCAAGTCCCCATAAGTATAAAATTAGAATAAACACCCAGGAGTGAGGATTGAAATAACCCTGCATCATGTAACATACTTGGTAACCTAAATATGCGGTACTCTTGAGCTCACAAAAGAGGTCCTTTTTAAAACAGGCTGGATCAGACTTTACATTATCCATGGCATATTTTTCCATGTATTTCTGGGAACAAGGGCTATTTCCATGCTCTAGAAAGCCCACAAAGTGAGCTTCTGGCTGAGACACACCAAGCTTCAGGCAACTCCAAGCTTCAGGTTTCCAAACCGTGTGCATCACTGAGAGATGCAGCAGGAGACCGGCAGGCGTGACCATTAGATTTCTGAGGAAAGCAACAACTTTCTTCTTCCTGCCATCCTTCTCCTCCCCGGGGCTATTGTTTTGCTGTCACTTCTCTCTGGAGGAATGAGTAAGAGAGTAAGCTGGATGAAGCAAGCTGGATGACCCAGCTTTCCTCTGAATTTTCACATCTGAGAGATTTGTCCAGAAGGTATGATCTCTGCTAAAATGCACTGGTTTGGTGCCTGTGTATGGCGAGGGTTTTTCCGTGAGGGTTTTCTGATGCCTATTGAGGTGTAAGCTCACACAAGTGCTTCAGGTGAAGGTACGAGTAGGTTCCCTCTCATTTTTCCAGCAAAAACAACTGCTCTTGGAGAAGCAATCATTGTGTTCTCTGTGTTTTCAGATGTGCTAGACGGTGGCCAAAGCTTGTGAGCTCATCTGTTGGCAAATGCTTGGCCATTACCCCAACAAACAGGTGATCACAGAAGCCTCAGTTCTGCGGGAGGCAGGCAGAAACCCGGCTGGCTGTGGCACAGAGTCCTGGCTCCAGGACGGCATTCTGCTCTGAGAACGAAACTTCAAAGCCGGGACTGCAGCTGAAAATCCCCTCGCTCCCCCGCTGTCTTCTCTGACAGGGGCACTTAGCGCCTCCCCGGGACCTCGCTGCCTCCCGGTCAAGCTGTTTTCCGCACGCCGATCCGGCAAAGCGGCCGAGAACTCGGCCTCTCCTTCTGCGTTTTCCCCCCACGGCCGGGGCAAGTCGGGGGCTCCGGGCCGAGAGCACCCGCACCGCGCCGCTCGGGGCGTGCTTCCCGCCTGCCTTCAGCCCCCTTCCCCGGCGCCCCGCCGCCTGCCGGGCCCAGGGCTCGCCC